>NC_091299.1:52458565-52463565 GCF_038502225.1 Cherax quadricarinatus | reverse complement strand
GTCCCAGAGCTCAAGGGGAATGTCGTACGAGGAAAGGTTAAGGGAAATCGGACTGACGACACTAGAGGACAGAAGGGTCAGGGGAGACATGATAACGACATACAAGATACTGCGGGGAATAGACAAGGTGGACAGAGATAGGATGTTCCAGAGAGGGGACACAGGGACAAGGGGTCACAACTGGAAGCTGAAGACTCAGACGAGTCACAGGGACGTTAGGAAGTATTTCTTCAGTCATAGAGTTGTCAGCAAGTGGAATAGCCTAGCAAGTGAAGTAGTGGAGGCAGGAACCATACATAGTTTTAAGAAGAGGTATGACAAAGCTCAGGAAGCAGAGAGAGAGAGGATCCAGTAGCGATCAGTGAAGAGGCGGGGCCAGGAGCTGAGTCTCGACCCCTGCAACCACAATTAGGTGAGTACAATTAGGTGAGTGCACATACACACACAAACACACAAACACACACACACACACACACACACACACACACACACACACACACACACACACACACACACACACACTGTGTTAGTGACAACGTCATTGAATAACCCTACAAGTGATTACCAAAGTATTAGCAAAGTAGGCGAGAGAAACATTATACAACACATTTCAAATGAGGCCTAGTTGGCACTTGTTGCCACACTGTTACAAATATACAAAGTACAAAGCGAGTGACTAAAGACAAAATATCAAATAGAATTAAGAGAGGCTGGCTAACGAGAAACTGTGATGTAGCACACAGCCAGCGTGAACAAGCTAGCCAGAAAGGGGAAATATATATGTATATATATCCATACATATACATAAATATATATAAGCAGAGAAGGTGGCAGCAGTAGGCCTGAGGAAGTAGCGCCGCCATAACAGGTTGGGTGTCATCACAAATAAGAAGTGTTCTTACCAAAAGTGAAGTGTAAATTATAAAAGTAGCAATATACAAGTGATAAGTGTGGTAAATGAGGACTCAAAAGGGCAACGAGAAAAGAATAGTTGAAGTAGTCAGAGGCGGAAGGGCGAGGTGCACGAGTCATCGTACAGCGAGCATCGTACAGCGAGCATCGTACATCAGGCATCTGGATGGATGTCCCCTCTGAGTTGTAACGTACAAATCACCTGTTTGTGGTTGGCGGGAAGTTTTGAGTGGTAGAGCCGGCCCTACGATCACTGGTGGCTGGCTATCACAAACCCTGCTCCAGAGCGATTATCATACACACAACACCTAGCAGTAGTAGGAAGATAAAATTTGTAGGAGCAAGGAATAGGCAGGAGGATTAAGTCGGGGCTAATGGGACTACTGCCCTGACAACAGTTTCGAGAGATAATGTTTTAGGACACAAAGACAGTACAATCTGAGAAGCAAGTATTGGGTACACATGTAGTAAAAGGTAGTACAAAACTGGGTGAAAGAATGACTTGTTAACACACGCTAGTATTATAATTATTAGAATTACTCTCAGTGTTAATGGTATCTTATTAGTATTACGGATACACAGAGGTGAAATGTATTTCTGGGACATATAAACAACTGACGTGCTCACACACACACGCGCACACACACATACACACTCGGGGCCAGGAGCTGAGTCTCGACCCCTGAAACCACAACTAGGTGAGTACACACACCCACTCATTCACACAGCTGATCCTTGGAATTTGACCACGTCCCATCACCCCCCACACACCTTTCCCTCCCCCGCAGACCTTTCCCCTCCCCCACTCTTGCCTTCACTCCCTCCTCCCTCCTATCTTTCTCCCCGTCCCTCGCGTTTCTCTCTCTCATAGCCTTTTTCCCTCCCCTTCCCCCTACTCTCTCTCTCTCTTTCTCTCTCTCTCTCTCTCCCTCACTCCCATAACCCTATCCCTCACCCTGCTCTCTCTCTATAGGCTTCTCTCTCCATCTCCCTTTTTCTATATTTCTACCCCTCCCTCGCATTTCTCTCTCTCATAGCCTTTTCCCTCCCCCGCCGGTCTCCCTCTCTCTCCCTCTCTCTCTCGCTCTCCCTCTCTTTCTCCCTCTCTCTTCCCTTTCTCTCCCCCCTCACATTTCTCTCTCTCCCCCCCTTGGTCTTATCCCTCACCCCCATACTCTCTCCTCTCATTCCCTCTTTCTACCCTTTCTCTCTCCTCTCTCTCCCTCTTTCTACCCTTTCTCTCTCCCCCTCTCACCCTCTCCCTCCTCTAGCCTTCTGTCTGTGGTAATAAAAAAAAAAAAAAAATGGGTGGCCCTAGAGGACGGAAAACCAGAGATCTGGTAGACGAACCAGGGAGGAAAGACTGGGAGTTAGAGCTCCAAAAAAGGGAGGAAGAGTGGGGAAGGAAGATATTAGAGCTTGGTAAGAAAATGGAGGAGCGGATAGCTGAAGAGTGCAGGAAGTGGGAAGTACAGGTCTTAGCAGCAGAAGCTAGGATACAGTGCTTAGAAGAGAAACTGCAAAGCCTGAAACAGATTAGAGAGACAAATGACAATTCAGATGTGACATCAGGAAATTCAATGTCAGGCGCAGACAAGGGGACAGTAAGCAACAACGGAGACATGCCATATGCGAAGGCCCTATCAGACCCACGTGGGGCCAGGGAAAAGACGAGGAGCACACTAAGATCAAATGACAGGTCCGAAGACAATGAAGGTATGCTATATGCAGAGATTCTAACAGCCAACTGCAGTAGCAAGGGACAGCTGGTCATGAAAGACAGTTCACTGAGAATAGAAGTTTCAGATATGACAGGGACTGAAGGCAAGAACATGTCAATGGAAGGAAATAAAATGCCTCAGAGGAAGCAGATGGAGACTCAGTGGGAGGAGGAAAGGGCGAGGTCAGTTTTTGTGTACGGGCTCCAAGAAGCCAAGGGGGACAACTTTGAAGAAATAAAACAGGAGGAGAAAAAAATGATTGAAGGCATCATGAAAACAATAGGTGAGGGCGATATGACCCAGGTGACAAATTTTCAGAGAATTGGGTGGTTTGCGAGTGGAAGGATACGGCCTGTCAGAGTAACTTTCAAGGAAGAATCAGTTCGAACCAGGATTCTGCAAGAGAAAGCAAGACTGAGGGACAAACAGGGGTACCAGAGAGTATACCTCGACCGCGACAGAACACAAGAAGAAAGGACTACACTGAAAGAGAGGGTACAG
This sequence comes from Cherax quadricarinatus, assembly GCF_038502225.1. Taxonomy (NCBI): domain Eukaryota; kingdom Metazoa; phylum Arthropoda; class Malacostraca; order Decapoda; family Parastacidae; genus Cherax; species Cherax quadricarinatus. Next base: position 52,460,431 of record NC_091299.1, on the reverse strand, counting down.
AGATGCAAGGAGGAACGAGAGGCAATGACGAAGATGAGCAGGACCCAGACACAGGAGGAAGGGCAAACACACCCCACAGAATCTCCCACCAAAAGACTCCAACCGCGACATTCCCAACGCAACTGAGCAACCTATACTACAACCCACTCACTGTTCCCTCTGCCACCAACCCCCATATCACAAACCTCACCCCAACAGCTGTCCCTTATGGGCATTCTGACCCCACCCCCATCATCACAAACCCCACCTACACCACAGCCCCATATAGGCCCCCACCAAGGCTCTCGCTCCCCCAACCCCAATATTCTTGCATGACCACAATGATAGAAAAGAAACTGAAAGTTTGGTACACAAACGCGGATGGAATAACGAATAAACATGAGGAGTGGAACGAAAGAATCAGTGAAAAATCCCCAGACATCATAGCAGTCACAGAAACAAAACTCGCTGAGACAATAACAGACACAATCTTCCCAACGGGATATCAGATCCTGAGGAAAGATAGAAGGAGTAGAGGGGGAGGAGGGGTTGCACTGCTCATAAAACACCGATGGGGATTTGAGGAAATGGAAGGCATGGACATGATTGGAGAAAGAGACTACATTGTAGGTACAATTCTGTCCGGAGAACATAAAGTAGACATTGGAGTGATGTATAACCCACCACAGAACTGCAGGAGGCCAAGAGAGGAGTACGAAGAAAACAACAGGGTGATGGTGGACACTGGCTGAGGTGGCAAGAAGAGCTCACTCGAACAGAGCAAAGTTACTGGTAATGGGCGATTTCGACCACAGGGAGATCGACTGGGAAAACCTGGAGCCACATGGGGGTCCCGAAACATGGAGAGCCAAGATGATGGATGTGGTACTTGAAAACCTCATGCATCAACATGTCAGGGACACAACCAGAGAGAGAGGGGAGGATGAGCCAGCAAGACTGGATCTTGTGTTCACCCTGAGCAGTTCAGACATTGAGGACATCACTTACGAGAGGCCCCTTGGAGCTAGCGATCACGTGGTTCTGAGTTTTGATTATATAGTAGAGTTACAAGTGGAGAAGGTAACAGGAACTGAAGGGGACAGGCCAAACTATAAAAGGGGGGACTACACAGGTATGAGAAACTTCCTGCAGGAGGTTCAGTGGGACAGAGAAATGGTAGGAAAATCAGTAAACGAGATGATGGAATATGTGGCAACAAAGTGCAAGGAGGCAGAGGAAAGTTTTGTTCCCAAGGGAAACAGAAATAATAGGAAGACCAAAACGAGTCCTTGGTTTACCCGAAGGTGTAGGGAGGCAAAAACTAAGTGCAACAGAGAATGGAAAAGGTACAGGAGGCATAGGACCCAGGAAAACAAGGAGATTAGTAGAAGAGCCAGAAACGAGTATGCACAGATAAGGAGGGAGGCCCAGCGACAGTATGAAAACGACATAGCATCGAAAGTCAAATCTGACCCGAAACTGCTGTATAGCCACATTAGGAGGAAGACAACAGTCAAGGACCAGGTGATAAGGCTGAGGAAAGAAGGTGGAGAACTCACAAGAAACGATCAAGAGGTATGTGAGGAGCTCAACACGAGATTTAAGGAAGTATTTACAGTAGAGACAGGAAGGACTCTGGGGGGACAGACCAGATGGGGACACCAGCAAGGAATACACCAACAAGTGTTGGACGACATACATACAGATGAGGAGGAGGTGAAGAAACTGCTAAGGGACATCGATACCTCAAAGGCAATGGGACCGGACAACATCTCCCCGTGGGTCCTTAGAGAGGGAGCAGATATGTTGTGCGTGCCACTTACCACAATCTTCAACACGTCCCTGGAAACTGGGCAACTACCTGAGGTATGGAAGACGGCAAATGTA
>NC_091299.1:52428565-52453565 GCF_038502225.1 Cherax quadricarinatus | reverse complement strand
TTAGTATTCACCTTCAGTAGTGCAGATATCGAGGACATCACATATGAAAGACCCCTTGGGGCCAGTGACCATGTGGTTGTAAGCTTCGAATACACAGTAGAGCTACAAGTGGAGGGAGAAGCAGGAAGGCCAGGACGAATGAAGCCAAACTACAAGAAAGGGGACTACACAGGAATGAGGAACTACCTGAATGGGGTTCAGTGGGACAGAGAACTGGCAGGGAAACCAGTTAATGAGATGATGGAATATGTAGCAATAAAATGCAAGGAGGCTGAGGAGAGGTTTGTACCCAAGGGTAACAGGAGTAATGAAAAAGCCAGGATGAGCCCATGGTTTACCCAAAGGTGCAGGGAGGCAAAAACCAAGTGTGCTAGGGAATGGAAGAAATATAGAAGGCAAAGGACCCAGGAGAATAAGGAGAACAGTCGTAGAGCCAGAAATGAATATGCACAGATAAGAAGGGAGGCCCAAAGACAATATGAAAATGACATAGCAGCGAAAGCCAAATCTGACCCGAAACTGTTGTACAGCCACATCAGGAGGAAAACAACAGTCAAGGACCAGGTAATCAGGCTAAGGAAGGAAGGAGGAGAGACAACAGGAAATGACCGGGAAGTATGTGAAGAACTCAACAAGAGATTCAAAGAAGTGTTCACAGAGGAGACAGAAGGGACTCCAGAAAGACGGAGAGGTGGGGCACACCACCAAGTGCTGGACACAGTGCACACAACCGAGGAAGAAGTGAAGAGGCTTCTGAGTGAGCTAGATACCTCAAAGGCAATGGGGCCAGATAACATCTCCCCATGGGTATTGAGAGAGGGAGCAGAGGCGCTATGTGTACCCCTAACAACAATATTCAATACATCTATCGAAACAGGGAGATTGCCTGAGGCATGGAAGACAGCAAATGTAGTCCCAATCTTTAAAAAAGGAGACAGACATGAAGCATTAAACTACAGACCAGTGTCACTGACATGTATAGTATGCAAAATCATGGAGAAGATTATCAGGAGAAGAGTGGTGGAACACCTAGAAAGGAATGATCTCATCAACAGCAGCCAGCATGGTTTCAGGGACGGGAAATCCTGTGTCACAAACCTACTGGAGTTCTATGACATGGTGACAGCAGTAAGACAAGAGAGAGAGGGGTGGGTGGATTGCATTTTCTTGGACTGCAAGAAGGCGTTTGACACAGTTCCACACAAGAGATTGGTGCAAAAACTGGAGGACCAAGCAGGGATAACAGGGAAGGCACTACAATGGATCAGGGAATACTTGTCAGGAAGACAGCAGCGAGTCATGGTACGTGGCGAGGTGTCAGAGTGGGCACCTGTGACCAGCGGGGTCCCGCAGGGGTCAGTCCTAGGACCAGTGCTGTTTCTGGTATTTGTGAACGACATGACGGAAGGAATAGACTCTGAGGTGTCCCTGTTTGCAGATGACGTGAAGTTGATGAGAAGAATACACTCGATCGAAGACCAGGCAGAACTACAAAGGGATCTGGACAGGCTGCAGAACTGGTCCAGCAATTGGCTCCTGGAGTTCAATCCCACCAAGTGCAAAGTCATGAAGATTGGGGAAGGGCAAAGAAGGCCGCAGACGGAGTACAGTCTAGGGGGTCAGAGACTACAAACCTCACTCAAGGAAAAAGATCTTGGGGTGAGTATAACACCAGGCACATCTCCTGAAGCGCACATCAACCAAATAACTGCTGCAGCATATGGGCGCCTAGCAAACCTCAGAACAGCATTCCGACATCTTAATAAGGAATCGTTCAGGACCCTGTACACCGTATACGTTAGGCCCATATTGGAGTATGCGGCACCAGTTTGGAACCCACACCTAGCCAAGCACGTAAAGAAACTAGAGAAAGTGCAAAGGTTTGCAACAAGACTAGTCCCAGAGCTAAGAGGTATGTCCTACGAGGAGAGGTTAAGGGAAATCAACCTGACGACACTGGAGGACAGGAGAGATAGGGGGGACATGATAACGACATACAAAATACTGAGAGGAATTGACAAGGTGGACAAAAACAGGATGTTCCAGAGATTGGACACAGTAACAAGGGGACACAGTTGGAAGCTAAAGACACAGATGAATCACAGGGATGTTAGGAAGTATTTCTTCAGCCACAGAGTAGTCAGTAAGTGGAATAGTTTGGGAAGCGATGTAGTGGAGGCAGGATCCATACATAGCTTTAAGCAGAGGTACGACAAAGCTCACGGCTCAGGGAGAGTGACCTAGTAGCGATCAGTGAAGAGGCGGGGCCAGGAGCTCGGACTCGACCCCCGCAACCTCAACTAGGTGAGTACAACTAGGTGAGTACACACACACACACACTCGTCCTCTGGAACCTCAAGTAGGTGAGTACACACACACACACACACACACACACACACACACACACACTAGGAAGTGGGTGATAAACTAAACAAATATTTTTGAAGTATTCTCTGTGGAATCAAAGAACATTGCCATATGGCCAAAGAGAGAGAGAACCAACAAGAACTGGACAGAGTACAAACTACTGGAGGAGAGGTGAAGAAACTACTGAGTGAGGTAGATACCTCGAAGTCAACGTCTCTCCGTGGGTTCTTCGAGAGGAAGTAAATATAATGTGCGAACGACTAGCATCGATTTTCGACAAATAGACTGAAACATCGCTGCTTCCAGAGGTCTGGAAAACCCATGTATTAAAGATGACAGACAGTTGGCAGTGTACTAGACGACAGTGTCACTAATACGCATAGTAATATGCATAGTATTATGAAAGCAACGAGTTGCTTTGGAAGTATGGGTCCATGCGAGAGATGAGACGTCTTGCTCTGTTCTCTACTCTGTCAAGCAGTCGCAGATGAGAGGGGGAAGGGGGCAGGCAAACCAAGAAAGAGGAGCATACTCAAGGTGTGAGAGTACTTCTGCCTCGTACAAAATCCTGCAACCCCTATTGTCAAGCAGATGCGAGATACTGCGAAGTGCTATAAGCTTCCTGGCTGCCTTGTTTGCAAGATTTACAACATGGTTCTTCATGGTCAGTTTGAAGTCAAATTTCACCCCAAGGATATCAACTTCTTCTCCAGGTGCCAACACCCTCCCATTCATCCTTACTACTGCACCAGCATTACCATCATGGTGCCTAGAGACGATCATCATTTGCGTTTTCTCAGGTGCAAATGTTACTTGCCATCTATTTCCCCAAGCTGATATAGCTCTTAGCTGGTGATTGATGTAGCTTAGAGCAGCTGGCATTTCTTCTCTTGGATAAGTGAATGTCAGTGTACAGTCGTCTGCATATGCATGTGATTCTGGGATGAGAAGAAGAAGGTCGTTGAAGTAGACATTCCAAACAACGGTCCCAGCACGCTTCCTTGTGGAACACTTGCCCCAATAGGATGTCTTGCTGATTCCATTCCATTGAGAACTACACACTTTTCCATAGAAGTGTAGGGCAAAGTTAGCATAGGCCTAGCTGCTCTGTAAATAATAAAACAATGATCCCTGTATAACGCAGTGAAAAGTGTATTTTGAAAGAATACAGTGTATATCCTTGAGATAACCAGTGTACATCACTACATAAAAGGAATTTAAATAATAATAATAATAATAATAATAATAGTAATAAAAAAAAATAGTGAAGCGTGGCAGTGTGGGCAAGTCTGCCCGGCTCACACCCACCCTACACCCACCACCCACCCTACACCACCACCCACATACTGCAAACTTGGTTTGTATAAATACATCTTGCATATTACTGGCACCAGCAAGAGAAAGGTAAAGAGGAAATCAGTTTTCTTCCGTGGCATACAGAGTGTAGTAGGACACAGACAGAATGTCAGCACAGCATATCTGTGGGACATGTAAAAAAATCCTTGGAAGGAAATCCAGAATCACATGCAACTTATGCTCATCCAAACACCATATCTCTTGTACTAGACTAAATACAGCCTCAAAAAATGACCTCGAACTAGCAAGGTGCTTCTGGTTGTGCAATAAAGATGTAGAACTTTGGGCAGGTATCAGAAAGGTACTAAGGAGAGTAATAAATGATAAAAATAATCAAGAAAACAAGGATGACCTCTTGGATAGTCTACCAAAAATATATAAAACATGGGAGCAAGAGATAGTGTATCAAAAAATGCAGAATGTCCATACTACAACAGATGACTCGAAACTATCTAGTCACCCACATGGTGCTAAGCCAGACCCATCCCCCAGTCATAGCACTAATACCCACAGTGCTGGTGCTGGCCCAGGCTCCCCCAGTCATAGCACTAATACCCACAGTGCTGGTGCTGGCCCAGGCTCCCCCAGGCATAGCACTAATACCCACAGTGCTGGTGCTGGCCCAGGCTCCCCCAGGCATAGCACCAATACCCACAGTGCTGGTGCTGGCCCAGGCCCAGCCGCTGACCCAGACCCAGCCCCAGCCCCCAGCCCCAGTGCTGACCCAGACCCAGCCACCAGCCTTACTGCCAGCCCAGACTCTCCTAGGGACACTACCCAAACCACCACAAAAACAGTAAATATACAACCATCATTGCACAAGACCGTGGTCCACAGTACAGATGTTGGAGAGGAGTCTCCTCCTTCTTCCTCTACTGGGGAAAGTAGATGGAATCCAGGACGGGGTGGCCCTGGCTTGGATACTGAGGATTATAGTGCAGTCCCAGAACCTGCAGAAATTGACAACACACCTCCCAACAATTCTCAACCAAAGGTGAATTTGTGCAAATAGTATGCTTGGGTCATCTGTAAGCATGGAATAACAGGGGAAAAAATGGGACATGCAACTTTGACCATCCCAAAAAATGTAGCGACCTCCTGTCTAAAGGAGTGTGTCGTTCTTCTTCCTGTACTTTCTTTCACCCAAAAATGTGCCACTCCTCGGTCCTGCAGAAGCAGTGTTACAACATCGAGTGCCCTGCATATCATCTAAAAGGGACCAGGAGGCACAGACCCCACAAGACAAACAATAGTAGCTACGACAACCCAACTCCAGGTGATTTTTTAGTGGCAGGAAACGAAAAAAGAAAATGGAAGGAAATAACAAAAATAGTCCACCACCTTGGAGCCTTGTTGGACTGGAGGCGCAGCCAGTGGCCACCCATGGCCCTCCAGAATTACAACTACTGATGCCAATAACAAAATCCCCCCAACAAACACAGAATACAACCTCGTTCATGTTTGCTAATATACAGGGCCTTAAGCCATCCACCAACAACAAAATACCTTTTATCAGTGGACTTCTAGTGGAGTCTAATGCAATGTTTGCAGCCTTCACAGAGACTCACACAAAAGATCACTTTGACAGTGAAATATGGATAAGTGGTTACAACCTTTTTAGATGCGACAGAAAAAACAGGCAACAAGGGGGGGTTGGCCTGTATGTCAAAGAGTCCCTTATCTGCACAGAGTTGCTGAACACCACAAATGAGGTAGTTGAAGTTCAATCAATAAAGATCGAGAACCAAAACCTAGTCATTGTGGTTGTATACAAGCCACCAGATGCAACCTCACAACAGTTCAAGGAACAGCTACTGAAAATCGATTACTGTTTGGAAAACCTTCCAGCTCCATCCTCAAACATCTTACTGCTTGGTGATTTCAACCTAAGGCATACAAAATGGAAGAATGTAGCAAATAATGTTATAGCTGAAACAATCCCCGGAGGTAGCGCAGATGAAAGGTCACACACACATGAGCTACTAAGTCTCTGCGAAAAACACACCTTAAGCCAGCAGATAGTGGAGCCAACAAGACTAGAAAACACACTTCACCTTATCTACACAAATAATGAGGACCTGATAAGAGACATAAGAATATCAAAAACAACTAATTCCGATCACAATCTAATCGAAGTCCAGACGTACATGCATAGGGTTCCTGAACAGCAGAATGCATGTACCTGTGAAGGTGTCTTCGCAAAATACAATTTCAACAACAAGAACATCAACTGGGACCAGGTAAACCATGTCCTAAACGAAACATGTTGGGAAGATGTCTTAAATGACATGGATCCAAACCAGTGCCTTGAAAGGATCAACTTCCTGGTAGCCGAAGCATGTTCTAGGCATATTCCCCTAAGAAAAAAGAAGAGCAGGAGTAAACTGGAGAGAAAAAGACGTTCCCTCTACAGAAGACGACGAAGAGTCACTGAGCTCCTCAGGAGTGCTAGAATATCTGATACACGAAAGGACGCGCTGACCAGGGAAGTGGAAACTATCGAACTTAAGCTAAATGACTCTTACAGGAACCAGGAGAGGCAGGAGGAGCTTAAAGCTATTAGTGAAATTGAAAGAAATTCAAAATATTTCTTTTCATATGCCAAAAACAAGGCAAATACCACATCTAGTATCGGGCCCTTATTCAGACAGGATGGGACTTACACAGATGACAACAAGGAAATGAGTGAAATATTGAAATCCCAGTACGACTCTGTGTTTAGTGAACCACTAATCGGTCTGAGGATCGACGACCCAAATGATTTCTTCATGAATGAGCCTCAAAACTCCATAAATGTATGCCAGATTTCCGACATTACCCTAACTCCGATAGATTTCGAAAAAGTCATTGACAACATGCCTATGCACTCAGCCCCGGTCCCAGACTCGTGGAACTCTGTTTTCATTAAGAACTGCAAGAAACCCCTCTCGCATGCCCTAAGTACACTATGGAGGAGGAGCTTGGACATGGGTGAAATTCCACAGTCACTTAAAACAACGGATATAGCCCCACTCCATAAAGGTGGCAGCAAAGCATTAGCTAAGAACTATAGACAAATAGCTCTGACGTCCCACATCATAAAAATCTTTGAAAGAGTGCTGAGAAGCAGGATTGCAAATCACCTGGATTCCCCAAATCTGCACAGTCCAGGGCAACATGGGTTCAGGGCAGGTCGCTCCTGCCTCTCACAACTACTGGATCACTATGACATGGCCTTGGATGCACTGGAAGAAAATCAGAATGCAGATGTAATATGCACAGACTGCAAAAGCATTTGACAAATGCGATCATGGCGTAATAGCCCATAAAATACGTTCTAAAGGAATAACTGGGAAAGTGGGGACATGGATCTTCAACTTCCTAACAAATCGAACACAAAGAGTAGTGGTCAACAGAGTTAAATCGGAGGCTGCCATAGTGAAGAGCTCTGTTCCACAAGGCACAGTACTCACCCCCATCTTATTCCTTATCCTCATATCAGACATAAACAGAGATGTACACCACAGCACCGTATCATCCTTTGCGGATGATACTAGGATCTGCATGAGGCTGTCATCTGCTGAGGACGCGGTTAACCTCCAAGAAGAAATAAACAAAGTTTTCCAGTGGGCAACAGTAAACAATATGATGTTCAATGAGGACAAATTCCAACTACTCCGTTATGGAAAACTGGAGGAGATAATAACTAGAACAGAGTATACTACTGACTCCGGCCATACAATAGAGCGGAAAAATAATGTAAGGGACCTGGGAGTAGTAATGTCTGAGGATCTCACTTTCAAGGATCACAACAGTGCCACGATCGCACGTGCAAAGAAAATGATAGGATGGATAATGAGAACTTTCAAAACGAGAGATGCCAAGCCCATGATGATCCTCTTCAAATCACTTGTTCTCTCTAGGCTGGAATACTGCTGTACATTAACATCTCCATTCAAAGCAGGTGAAATCGCAGATCTAGAGAGTGTACAGAGATCCTTTACTTCACGTATAAGTTCTGTCAAGCACCTTAACTACTGGGAACGCTTGGAAGCACTTGGCTTGTACTCGTTGGAACGCAGGAGGGAGAGATATATCATAATCTACACTTGGAAAATCTTGGAAGGAATTGTCCCAAATCTGCACACAGAAATCACTCCCTACGAAAGTAAAAGACTGGGCAGGCGATGCAAAATGCCCCCAATAAAAAGTATTGGCGCCATTGGTACACTAAGGGAAAAGACCATAAGTGTCTGGGGCCCAAAACTGTTCAACAGCCTCCCATCAAGCATTACGGGAATTGCCAATAAACCCCTGGCTGCCTTCAAGAGAGAGCTGGACAGATACCTAAAGTTAGTGCCGGATCAGCCGGGCTGTGGCTCGTACGTTGGACTGCATGCGGCCAGCAGTAACAGCCTAGTTGATCAGGCCCTGATCCATCGGGAGGCCTGGTCGTGGACCGGGCTGCAGGGGCGTTGATCCCCGGAATAACCTCCAGGTAACCTCCAGGTAGAGATCTACCATGAAAGTAATCACTGAGGAGACATAGCGTAGAGCCTGCAATTCCCAGTGCTTTAAGTTTTGCAAAGAGGCCCTGGTGCCTCACCCGGTCGAAAGCACCAGCAATGTCCTGTGCTACCACACAGCTGATTTTGGAATCATCCAGTGACTGGTGCCACTTAGTGGAGAGGTTTAACAACAGATCAGCAGAAGAGTAACCTTTCCTGAAGCCATATTGACGGTCACAAAGTAGTGAGTGGTAGTCAAAAAACTCTGTCATTTGTTTTGAGATTATTGTCTCAAGGTTCTTACCAGTGATTGACAGGAGTGACACTGGTTTGTAGTTGCTGATTTCTGCTCTGCTCTTCTTTTTATGAACAGGGACTACATTTGCCTCTTTCCATAGAGAGGGCCATTTACACTGTACACACACTCTCTGTCTCTGTCTCTGTCTCTGTCTCTGTCTCTCTGTCTCTCTGTCTCTCTCTCTCTCTCTCTCTCTCTCTCTCTCTCTCTCTCTCTCTCTCTCATTCACTCACTTTCCCGCACTCTCTCTCTCTCTCTTTTTTTACACAGGGTTTGACAAGGTTAAGGATCCCTAGCTTTATTGACAAGCTATTTACATGTTAAGAATTCCTAACTTTATTGACAAGCTAAGAGCTGTTACATACTTCAGCTCATTTGAAACCATTTTATTGCTATGAGACATACAAGTAGGGAACAGGATGATGTTGGAGCCATCTGTGGGCCAGCATTTCCATTTGATCAACTCACTTTATCTCGTTGACATCATAATGCTGTACGAATGTGTTCCATACTCGAGTCATCCTGGGGATAAATGATCTCAGATGAAGTGATGTTCTGGAGAAGGGTACCGCCGGAGTGAAGTTGCTGCTTTCTGCCCGTCTTGTGGTATAGAAGCTTGTTTCACGCTGTCTGTCCTCTCTCTCTCTCTCTCTCTCTCTCTCTCTCTCTCTATCGATACTTGAAACTCGATAAGGGCAAGTGGCTCGGAATAAAACAAATATAGCGAGAATGAGATGTGAGGAAAGAGCGAAGGAGTTGAAATTAATGACTCGAGTATCACAGAAGAATGATAGTCATAATTTCGACATCCTCAGACGACTGGAGTACGAGAAGAGAGAGACAGTTGACGAGGCTGAGGACTGAAGAGGAGAGCCTGTATCAACGATAAACACAGATATCAGGAAATATTTCATCAACCTCTGGGTCGACTTGAGACATCATATCCTCACTTTACAACGTCATTTTCCTGACGTGGTTCCCAATGTCAGTTTCTCTGTGTTGTCTGCACAGTTTAAAATGATATTTGTTTTAAGTTAGATAAGTTATCCTATGAACGGTTAGGCTTAGTTAGATTAGCTTGAGTTAGGGTAAGTTAGGTTAGGTTGAGTCCTCCCCTCGCCCCCATCATCAAAAAAAAAAAATGGCCACAATACGTCAGGCAGCGAGGTTGCCGAAGAAAATTATTAAACGTATAAATCTAAACGTTCAGTATTCGTAGTGGCGGTCCTGGCTGCAAGAACAGTGTACTCAAGCATAGCACTTCCTGTGACACAGCCAGGAGTGAAGACCCGACGCAAGTAGCCACAAAAAGGTGAGTACAGGAGATAAGACACTGGCGACTGCTAGCAGCAGGCACAAACAACTTGATCGATCAGGCCAGCAACTAGGAGACCTGTTCTGGGACCGGGCCGCAGGGGCGACGACCTCTGGAAGCAACTGCTTACAAGCAACTTGCATCAACACGTCTGAAAGTGTACCTCATCACCTCCCCTCCCCCGTTCCCTCCCTCCAACCCCTCCATTTCCTACATCATCCTCCTCCTCTCCATCCCCCTCTATTCTCCAATCATCAACACTCCTCTCTTTCCCCTTCTTACATCACTCCTTCCACAATACATGTACTGATCTTCTGGGAGCCAACATACACTCACCCACCACATATCACCTCTCTCCCTTCCTCCCTCCCCCCCCTCCCTCCCTCCCTCTCTCCCTGCCTCTCCCATACCCCTTCTCGATGTTACTGGCCCTCCACTTCAACCCATCTCCGCCCCCACTACAAACCCACGCTGCCCAATAACCACTTACCCCCCAGATTACTCACCCGCGAACCCACTACTCAGCCTCACTACCATCACCTACCCTACAAGAAACTACCCATGAATGAAGCCACTACTTACACACTGCCCCACCATTAACACACGAAGCACCACTTACCCACACCCACACTACTTACCCAGGCAACAGATTACTCAGTTATGTCACCCATAACTCACCCACGTCACCCACTACTCACCCACGTCACCCACTACTCACCACATCATCCACTACTCACCGACGTCACACACTACTTATGCACGTCACCTTCTATCCCAAGATGATCCTCCCCAGCCCCACTACCCCAGGACGATCCTACCCAGCCCCACTACCCCAGGACGATCCTACCCAGCCCCACTACCCAGTATGATCCTCACCAGCACCTCTACCCCAGGACGATCCTCCCCAGCCCCACTACTCCATGATGATCCTCCCATGCCCCACTAAACAGGGATGATCCTCCCCAGCCGCACTGCCCCAGGATGATACTCTCCAACCGCACTGCCCCAGGATGATCCTCTCCGGTCCCACTACCCCAAGATGCTCCTTCCAAGCCCCACTACCCCAGGATTTTCTTCTCCAGACCTATTACCCCAGGATGATCCTCTCCAGCCCCACTATCCCAGAATGATCCTCTCCAGCCCCACTACCTCAGGATGACCGTCTCAAGCCCCACTATCTCAGGATATTCCTTATCAGTCCAAGTCCCACCACTTGTAAATGCTCCTTACCAGCATCAACCCCACTACACCTTACCACTCCCAGTCCCACCACTCCTGGGTGTTCCTTACCAGTCTCAGTCCCACCACTCCTGGGTGTTCCTTACCAGTCTCAGTCCCACCACTCCTGGGTGTTCCTTACCAGTTTCAGTCCCACCATTCCAGGGTGTTCCTTACCAGTCTCACTCCCACCACCCCTGGGTGTTCCTTACCAGTCTCAGTCCCACCACTCCTGGGTGTTCCTTACCAGTCTCAGTCCCACCACTCCAGGGTGTTCCTTACCAGTCTCAGTCCCACCTCTCCTGAATGTTCCTTACCAGTCTCAGTCCCACCACTCCTGGGTGTTCCTTACCAGTATCAGTCCCACCACTCCTGGGTGTTCCTTACCAGTCTCAGTCCCACCACTCCTGGATGTTCCTTACCAATATCAGTCCCACCACTCCTGGATGTTCCTTACGAGTCTCAGTCCCACCACTCCAGGGTGTTCCTTACCAGTCTCAGTCCCACAACTCCTGGGTGTTCCTTACCAGTCTCAGTCCCACCACTCCTGGATGTTCCTTACCAATATCAGTCCCACCACTCCTGGAAGTTCCTTAGGAGTCTCAGTCCCACCACTCCAGGGTGTTCCTTACCAGTCTCAGTCCCACAACTCCTGGGTGTTCCTTACCAGTCTCAGTCCCACCACTCCTGGATGTTCCTTACCAGTATCAGTCCCACCACTCCTGGATGTTCCTTACCAGTCTCAGTCCCACCACTCCTGGGTGTTCCTTACCAGTCTCAGTCCCACCACTCCTGGGTGTTCCTTACCAGTCTCAGTCCCACCACTCCTGGGTGTTCCTTACCAGTCTCAGTCCCACCACTCCTGGGTGTTCCTTACCAGTATCAGTCCCGCCACTCCTGAATGTTCCTTACCAATCCCAGCTCCACCACTCCTGGATGTTCCTTACCACTCTCAGACAAACCATGCTTGAATGTTCCTTAGGAGTCCCATCCCCACCACACCTGTATGTTAGTTACCAGTCCCAGCCCCACCATTCCTGGATGTTCCTTACCAGTCTCAGCACCGCCATTCCTGAATGTTCCTTTGGAGTCCCATCCCCACCACACTTGGATGTTAGTTACCAGTCCAAGCCCCACCATTCCTGGATGTTCCTTACCAGTCCCATCCCCACCACACTTGGATGTTAGTTACCAGTCTCAGCCCCACCATTCCTGGATGTTCCTTACCAGTCCCAGCCCCACCACACCTGGATGTTAGTTACAAGTCCCATCCCAGCCACTACTAGAGGTTTAACAGTACCAGCCCCACCACTCCAGGTTGTTCCTCTCTACTTGCCTTTACTGTCCATATTCTTACAGAGTGTGTCACCAGCCTGGTAGACTATGCATGCCACAACCTTCATACAGTGTCACCAGCCTGGTAGACTATGCATGCCACAACCTTCATGCAGTGTCACCAGCCTGGTACACTATGCATGCCACAACCTTCATACAGTGGCACCAGCCTGGTACACTATGCATGCCACAACCTTCATACAGTGTCACCAGCCTGGTAGACTATGCATGCCACAACCTTCATACAGTGTCACCAGCCTGGTACACCATGCATGCCACAACCTTCACACAGTGTCACCAGCCTGGCACACCATGCATGCCACAACCTTCACACAGTGTCACCAGCCTGGCACACCATGCATGCCACAACCTTCATACAGTGGCACCAGCCTGGTACACTATGCATGCCACAACCTTCATACAGTGTCACCAGCCTGGCACACCATGCATGCCACAACCTTCATACAGTGTCACCAGCCTGGCACACCATGCATGCCACAACCTTCATACAGTGGCACCAGCCTGGTACACTATGCATGCCACAACCTTCATACAGTGTCACCAGCCTGGTAGACCATGCATGCCACAACCTTCATGCAGTGTCACCAGCCTGGTACACTATGCATGCCACAACCTTCATGCAGTGTCACCAGCCTGGTACACTATGCATGCCACAACCTTCACTGTGTCACCAGCCTGGCACACCATGCATGCCACAACCTTCACAGTGTCACCAGCCTGGTACACTATGCATGCCACAACCTTCACTGTGTCACCAGCCTGGTACACTATGCATGCCAAAACCTTCATACAGTGTCACCAGCCTGGTACACTATGCATGCCAAAACCTTCATACAGTGTCACCAGCCTGGTACACTATGCATGCCACAACCTTCACTGTGTCACCAGCCTGGTACACCATGCATGCCAAAACCTTCATACAGTGTCACCAGCCTGGTACACTATGCATGCCACAACCTTCACTGTGTCACCAGCCTGGCACACCATGCATGCCACAACCTTCATACAGTGTCACCAGCCTGGTACACTATGCATGCCAAAACCTTCATACAGTGTCACCAGCCTGGTACACTATGCATGCCAAAACCTTCATACAGTGTCACCAGCCTGGTACACTATGCATGCCAAAACCTTCATACAGTGTCACCAGCCTGGTACACTATGCATGCCACAACCTTCACACAGTGTCACCAGCCTGGTACACTATGCATGCCACAACCTTCATACAGTGTTACCAGCCTGGTACACTATGCATGCCACAACCTTCACACAGTGTCACCAGCCTGGTACACTATGCATGCCACAACCTTCATGCAGTGTCACCAGCCTGGTACACTATGCATGCCACAACCTTCATACAGTGTCACCAGCCTGGTACACTATGCATGCCACAACCTTCATCCAGTGTCACCAGCCTGGTACACTATGCATGCCACAACCTTCACTGTGTCACCAGCCTGGCACACCATGCATGCCACAACCTTCATACAGTGTCACCAGCCTGGTACACTATGCATGCCACAACCTTCATCCAGTGTCACCAGCCTGGTACACTATGCATGCCACAACCTTCATACAGTGTTACCAGCCTGGTACACTATGCATGCCACAACCTTCATACAGTGTTACCAGCCTGGTACACTAAGCATGCCACAACCTTCACTGTGTCACCAGCCTGGCACACCATTCATGACACAACCTTCACACAGTGTCACCAGCCTGATACACCATGCATGTTACATCCTTCACACAGTGTCACCAGCATGGTACACCATGCATGCCACAACCTTCACACAGTGTCACCAGCCTGATACACCATGCATGTTACATCCTTCACACAGTGTCACCAGCATGGTACACCATGCATGCCACAACCTTCACACAGTGTCACCAGCCTGGTGCACCAAGCATGCCACAACCTTCACACATTGTCACAAGCCTGGTACACCATGCATGCCACAACCTTCACAGTGTCACCAGCCTGGCAGACCATGCATGCCACAACCTTCACACAGTGTCACCAGCCTGGTACACTATGCATTCCACAATCTTCACACAGTGTCACCAGCCTGGTACACCATGCATGCCACAATCTTCACACAGTGTCACCAGCCTGGTACACTATGCATGCCACAATCTTCACACAGTGTCACCAGCCTGGCACACCATGCATGCCACAACCTTCGCAGTGTCACCAACCTGGCACACCATGCATGCCACAACCTTCACACAGTGTCACCAGCCTGGCACACCATGCATGCCACAATATTCACAGTGTCACCAGCCTGGCACACCATGCATGCCACAATCTTCACAGTGTCACCAGCCTGGCACACCATGCATGCCACAATCTTCACAGTGTCACCAGCCTGGCACACCATGCATGCCACAACTTTCACAGTGTCACCAGCCTAGTACTCTATGCATGCTACAACCTTCACACAGTGTTACCAGCCTGGTACACTATGCGTGCCACAATCTTCACAGTGTCACTAGCCTGGCACACCATGCATGCCACAACCTTCACACAGTGTCACTAGCCTGGCACACCATGCATGCCACAACCTTCACACAGTGTCACCAGCCTGGTACTCCATGCATGCCACAACCTTCACACAGTGTCACTAGCCTGGCACACCATGCATGCCACAACCTTCACACAGTGTCACCAGCCTGGTACTCCATGCATGCCACAACCTTCACACAGTGTCACTAGCCTGGCACACCATGCATGCCACAACCTTCACACAGTGTCACCAGCCTGGTACTCCATGCATGCCACAACCTTCACACAGTGTCACCAGCCTGGTACTCCATGCATGCCACAACCTTCACACAGTGTCACCAGCCTGGTACTCCATGCATGCCACAACCTTCACACAGTGTCACTAGCCTGGCACACCATGCATGCCACAACCTTCACACAGTGTCACTAGCCTGGCACACCATGCATGCCACAACCTTCACACAGTGTCACAAGCCTGGTCACTCCATGCATGTCACAACCTTCACACAGTGTCACCAGCCTGGTACTCCATGCATGCCACAACCTTCACACAGTGTCACCAGCCTGGTACTCCATGCATGCCACAACCTTCACACAGTGTCACTAGCCTGGCACGCCATGCATGCCACAACCTTCACACAGTGTGTCACTAGCCTGACACATCATGTATACCACAATCTATGCACAGTGTAATTCCTACCTCACAAAAAGCTCATCACACCATGCATAATTAATGTATTATGTCCAAGAAATTAAACATGGAGCGTAGCTAGGATTGTTCATTACGGCGAAGACATATATACTACCTCCGGCTCATTAATCTGACACTCTTTATACTCTGCTGAGTAAAGTCAATTTTCGCGTAATAAGTAAGGTTTGGTATTTAAAAGTTGCTCTTTAATGGAGGTGAGGAGCTCTTGTTCCAAGGGATTAGGCAGTAAATGGAATATATATGAGTAATTCAATGGAACTTCGAGTTTCGGAATAATTTATTAAGAAAAACCTGACACTCGGGAAGAGCTTCATCAAATTCTTCGTTGAGCAAATTGCTGACTTAACAAAGTGTTTCTCTGCTATGTGTATTTTATTTAGCATTGATTTATTATTTATTGAGTTAATCGAGTTTTTTTTTAGATGAAGTTAGTGTGAGTTCTGTTTTACCATATATCAATTTTACAGGCTAAGAGCTGTTATCGTTCCTCATCTCATTTACAGCGTAAGAGCTGTTATCGTTCCTCATCTCATTTACAGCAAATGAGCTGTTATCGTTCCTCATCTCATTTACAACAAATGAGCTGTTATCGCTTCTCATCTCATTTACAACAAATGAGCTGTTATCGTTCCTCATCTCATTTACAACAAATGAGCTGTTATCGTTCCTCATCTCATTTACAACAAATGAGCTGTTATCGTTTCTCATCTCATTTACAACAAATGAGCTGTTATCGTTTCTCATCTCATTTACAACAAATGAGCTGTTATTGTTTCTCATCTCATTTACAGTGTAAGAGCTGTTATCGTTCCTCATCTCATTTACAGCGTAAGAGCTGTTATCACTCCTCATCTCATTTACAGCGTAAGAGCTGTTATCGTTCCTTAGCTCATTTACAGCATAAGATCTGTTATTGTTCCTTAGCTCATTTACAGCGTAAGAACTGTTATCGTTCCTCAGCTCATTTACTGCATAAGAGCTGTTATCGTTCTCATCTCATTTACAGCGTAAGAGCTGTTATCGTTTGTTACAAAAAACGCGATTCTAAAAGCTTAGAGATCTCCAGTGAATACTAGAAAGGACTGCCCTTCTAGCATCCAGCCTGTTACTGGGTTTTCGTAACAAGTAGTCAGTATCCTTGTCCAATTATCCATTAGAATTCAGTATTATTCAATAGTGCTTCAGGATTACAACTGGTAGGCTACTAACTAGAGAAATTAAAATTTAATAAATTTATTAATCATTAAGTTGTCTAGAGGTATATTATCAAATTAAATTAAATTAAATTAATCACAGCAATCAAAATAAAATCAATCTCTCGAGTTCAATATTATTGTGCTGAAAGCACATATCACATTTATAATTCTTAAGTACCGTCTGGTACATTAACGTTTAATAAGATATTACAAATATGTACAAGTAAGTTTGTGTATGCGTGTAAGTGCTCTAAGTAGTTCACTATGTCTCACGACTCGACTAGACTTAAACAAGTGACTGACAAAGTCCTCAAATAAAATAACTTCTTGACCGACTGGCAACCAGAACAGTCTGCTTGAACAATGAAAAGAATGCTAAGCCCAATAGCCATATAACAAGCGACTGCGACACAATCAGGATCAAGGAGATAATATAACGACACTAAGTAGGGACCATCAGCAGATCCTCCACAAAAGTTACAAAACTCCCATACTACTGAATCTAAGTTCAGCATAGGAAAAACCCTGACTGTGACAATACACAGAAACCAGTACAAAATTAGGTCAGAAGCTATAGCTAAGGACCTGAGATGTTCAGAGTGTCTAAGCGACACACAACCTCAGTACAACGTCGAAAATCACGAAGTCTATACAATGTTCTGTGAACAGAGTTCTACAGAACTAACAAGAATAATGAGACAGACAATCTGTCCAACCACCAAGCGAGTCTAGAGCAGACTGAATACTTCACGAGAGGTGAGGACACCCCCCCCCTCGATCACGTGATAGCCCCGTGGACAGCACAGCTCAGAAGCCGGCAGTATAACGAGCGACAAGCGATAATTACAGTAGTTTGACAATCAAGACTTGAACTGAGCACATATTATGTACATCCTAACAACATAAGTCAAATAGCAATATAACAGTCAAATAATAATATAAAGTCATACATTTACGATTGAGCTATTATCGCAAATATAAGCAATATAAAATTAAATGAAAAGGTAATATACATTATATATATACATAATAATCATTGTAACCCATTCAGGGGTTGCAACATTGTTCCTCAGCTCATTTACAGTGTAAGAGCTGTTATCGTTCCTCATCTCATTTACAGCAAATGAGCTGTTATCGTTCCTCATCTCATTTACAGCGTAAGAGCTGTTATCACTCCTCATCTCATTTACAGCGTAAGAGCTGTTATCGTTCCTTAGCTCATTTACAGCGTAAACAGTGTAAGAGCTGTTATCGTTCCTCATATCATTTACAGCAAATGAGCTGTTATCGTTCCTCATCTCATTTACAGCGTAAGAGCTGTTATCACTCCTCATTTCATTTACAGCGTAAGAGCTGTTATCGCTCCTCAGCTCATTTACAGCGTAAGAACTGTTATCGTTCCTCAGCGCATTTACAGCGTAAGAGCTGTTATCGTTCTCATCTCATTTACAGCGTAAGAGCTGTTATCGTTCCTCAGCTCATTTACAGCGTAAGAGCTGTTATCGTTCCTCAGCTCATTTACAGCGTAAGAGCTGTTATCGTTCCTCAGCTCATTTACAGCGTAAGAACTGTTATCGTTCTCATCTCATTTACAGCATAAGAGCTGTTATCGTTCCTCAGCTCGTTTACAGTGTAAGAGCTGTTATCGTTCCTCATCTCATTTACAGCAAATGAGCTGTTATCGTTCCTCATCTCATTTACAGCGTAAGAGCTGTTATCACTCCTCATCTCATTTATAGCGTAAGAGCTGTTATCGTTCCTTAGCTCATTTACAGCGTAAGAGCTGTTATCGTTCCTTAGCTCATTTACAGCGTAAGAGCTGTTATCGTTCCTCATCTCATTTACAGCGTAAGAGCTGTTATCACTCCTCATCTCATTTACAGCGTAAGAGCTGTTATCGTTCCTCAGCTCATTTACAGCGTAAGAGCTGTTATCGTTCTCATCTCATTTACAGCGTAAGAGCTGTTATCGTTCCTCAGCTCATTTACAGCATAAGAGCTGTTATCGTTCCTCAGCTCATTTACAGCGTAAGAGCTGTTATCGTTCCTCAGCTCATTTACAGCGTAAGGGCTGTTATCGTTCCTCAGCTTATTTACAGCGTAAGAGCTTCTATCCTGTCTCCGCTCACTTCAAAGTTCAGTCCTTTTTAAATGTGCTACCAACCCTTTGGATGCCTCCCCCGACACTCGACTAACACCCTGGGATCAACTACCTCCTTGTTGACCAGCGGCAGGTGTAATGAAACATGCCTAACCAACACTGTCATCTGTTTCGGGGATCGAACAATGGACCCTTAGTGTGTGAGCTCTGTGTGTGTGAGCGTGTGTCTGAGCGCGTGTGTGTTTACTCACCAATTTATATTCGCCTGTTTGTAGTTGCAGGGGTAGAGTTACAGCTCCTGGCCCCTCCTCTTCGCTGGTAGCTACTAGGTCAGCTCTCTTCCTGCTCTATGAGCTTTATCGTATCTTTTGTTAAAGCTAAGTATAGATCCTGCCTCCACTACATCAGTCTCCAGATTCTTGCACTTCCTGACAACTCTGTGACTGAAGAAATACTTCCTAACATCCCTGTTACTCACCTGAGTCTTCAACTTCCAGTTGTGACCCCTTGTTGCTGTATCCCATCTCTGAAACATCCTGTCCCTGTCCACCTTGTAGGTGGCCCGGTGGTCTGGTGGCTAAAGCTCCCGCTTCACACACGGAGGGCCCGGGTTCGATTCCCGGCGGGTGGAAACATTTCGACACGTTTCCTTACACCTGTTGTCCTGTTCACCTAGCAGCAAATAGGTACCTGGGTGTTAGTCGACTGGTGTGGGTCGCATCCTGGGGGACAAGATTAAGGACCCCAATGGAAATAAGTTAGACAATCCTCGATGACGCACTGACTTTCTTGGGTTATCCTGGGTGGCTAACCCTCCGGGGTTAAAAATCCGAACGAAATCTTATCTTATCTTATCTTATCTTCCTCTCAGTATTTCATACGTCGGTAACATGTCGCCCTTATCCCTCCTGTCTTCAAGAGTGTGTGTGCTTACATAGTTGTGGTTGCAGGGGTCTTGTGTGTGTGTGTGTGTGGGTGTGTGTGTACTCACCTAGTTGTGGTTGCAGGTGTCGATTCATAGCTCCTGGCCCCGCCTCTTTCCTGGCCACTACTGGGTTTCTTTCCCTGCACCATGAGCTTTATCATACCTCTTCTTAAAGCTATGAATGGATCCTTCCTCCACTACATCGCATTCCAAACTATTCCACTTCCTGACTACTCTGTGACTGAAGAAATACTTCCTAACATCTCTATGATTCATCTGAGTCTTCAGTTTCCAACTGTGTCCCCTTGTTGCTGTGTCCCATCTCTGGAACATTCTGTATTCCACCTTGTCAATTCCTCTCAGTATTGTATATGTCGTTATCATGTCCCTCCTATCTCTCCTGTCGTCCAGTGTCGTCAGGTCGATTTCCTTCAACCTCTCATCGTAACACATACCCCTTAGCTCTGGGGCTAGTTTTGTTGCAAACCTTTGAACTTTCTCCAGTTTCTTTACGTGCTTGGCTAGGTGTGGGTTCCAAACTGGTGCCGCATACTCCAGTATGGACCTGAACGATTCCTTATTAAGATGTCGGAATGTGTGTGTGTGTGTGTGTGTGTGTGTGTGTGTGTGTGTGTGTGTGTGTGTGTGTGTGTGTGTGTGTGTGTGTGTGTTTATGTGTGTGTGTGTGTTACTGTGTCCAATCTCTGGAACATCCTGTCTTTGTCCACCTTGTCAATTCCTCTCAGTATTTTGTATGTCGTTATCATGTCCCCCCTATCTCTTCTGTCCTCCAGTGTCGTCAGGTTGATTTCCCTTAACCTCTCCTCGTAGGACATACCTCTTAGCTCTGGGACTAGTCTTGTTGCAAACCTTTGCACTTTCTCTAGTTTCTTCACGTGCTTGGCTAGGTGTGGGTTCCAAACTGGTGCCGCATACTCCAATATGGGCCTAACGTACACGGTGTACAGGGTCCTGAATGATTCCTTATTAAGATGTCGGAATGCTCTTCTGAGGTTTGCTAGGCGCCCATATGCTGCAGCAGTTATTTGGTTGATGTGCGCTTCAGGAGATGTGCCTGGTGTTATACTCACTCCAAGATCTTTTTTCTTGAGTGAGGTTTGTAGTCTCTGACCCCCTAGACTGTACTCCGTCTGCGGCCTTCTTTGCCCTTCCCCAATCTTCATGACTTTGCACTTGGTGGGATTGAACTCCAGGAGCCAATTGCTGGACCAGGTCTGCAGCCTGTCCAGATCCCTTTGTAGTTCTGCCTGGTCCTCGATCGAGTGAATTCTTCTCATCAACTTCACGTCATCTGCAAACAGGGACACCTCAGAGTCTATTCCTTCCGTCATGTCGTTCACAAATACCAGAAACAGCACTGGTCCTAG
Organism: Cherax quadricarinatus; assembly: GCF_038502225.1. Lineage (NCBI taxonomy): Eukaryota > Metazoa > Arthropoda > Malacostraca > Decapoda > Parastacidae > Cherax > Cherax quadricarinatus. Next base: position 52,432,341 of record NC_091299.1, on the reverse strand, counting down.
GACTGACCCCTGCGGGACCCCGCTGGTCACAGGTGCCCACTCTGACACCTCGCCACGTACCATGACTCGCTGCTGTCTTCCTGACAAGTATTCCCTGATCCATTGTAGTGCCTTCCCTGTTATCCCTGCTTGGTCCTCCAGTTTTTGCACCAATCTCTTGTGTGGAACTGTGTCAAACGCCTTCTTGCAGTCCAAGAAAATGCAATCCACCCACCCCTCTCTCTCTTGTCTTACTGCTGTCACCATGTCATAGAACTCCAGTAGGTTTGTGACACAGGATTTCCCATCCCTGAAACCATGTTGGCTGCTGTTGATGAGATCGTTCCTTTCTAGGTGTTCCACCACTCTTTTCCTGATAATCTTCTCCATGATTTTGCATACTATACATGTCAGTGACACTGGTCTGTAGTTTAATGCTTCATGTCTGTCTCCTTTTTTAAAGATTGAGACTACATTTGCTGTCTTCCATGCCTCAGGCAATCTCCCTGTTTCGATAGATGTATTGAATATTGTTGTTAGGGGTACACATAGCGCCTCTGCTCCCTCTCTCAATACCCATGGGGAGATGTTATCTGGCCCCATTGCCTTTGAGGTATCTAGCTCACTCAGAAGCCTCTTCACTTCTTCCTCGGTTGTGTGCACTGTGTCCAGCACTTGGTGGTGTGCCCCACCTCTCCGTCTTTCTGGAGTCCCTTCTGTCTCCTCTGTGAACACTTCTTTGAATCTCTTGTTGAATTCTTCACATACTTCACGGTCATTTCTTGTTGTCTCTCCTCCTTCCTTCCTTAGCCTGATTACCTGGTCCTTGACTGTTGTTTTCCTCCTGATGTGGCTGTACAACAGTTTCGGGTGTGTGTGTGTGTGTGTGTGTGTGTGTGTGTGTGTGTGTGTGTGTGTGTGTGTGTGTATGTGTGTGTGTGTGTGTGTGTGTGTGTGAGTGTGTTTGTGTGTGTGTGTTTGTGTGTGTGTGTGCGTGTGTGTGCGTGTGTGTGTGTGTGTGTGTGTGTGTGTGTTGTGTGTGTGTTGTGTGTATACTCACCTAGTTGAGGTTGCGGGGGTCGAGTCCGAGCTCCTGGCCCCGTGTGTGTTTGAGTGTGTGTGTGTGTGTGTGTGTGTGTGTGTGTGTGTGTGTGTGTGTGTGTGTGTGTGTGTGTGTGTGTGTGTGTGTGTGTGTGTGTGTGTGTGTGTGTGTGTGTGTGAGTGTGTGTGTCTGTATTGATTGACCGCATCTTCGCTAACAGCTACCGTGTTCACTCTTAACTTCGAGAGCCTTACTGTACCTCTTGTTACAACTATGTTGGGATCCAGCCTCTACCATTTCACTGTGCAGGCTTTTCTACTGCATGACTACCCTGTAGCTGAAGAAATACTCCCTAACATCCCTATGACTAAACTGAGTCCTCGATTTTCTGCTGGGCCCTTGTATTATGTTTGCTTCCCGCTTGTTGAACAATCTATACCTGTCCACCCCATCAATTCCTCTTAGCGGTTTGTACGTGGTTATCCTCTCACCCCTGTTCCTTCTGTCCTCTGCCGTCATCAGGTTTAGCTCCCTTAATCTCTCCTCAGACTCACCCTGTCCACCCTGTCAATTCCTCTCGGTATTTTGTACGTCGTAATCATGTCACCGTAGGTCTTCTTCTCCTTTCACGTAGTTAGGTTCAGTTCCTCTTCTCATAGCTCCTACCCCTCAGCTCTGGGACTAGTTTCGTAGCAAATGTTTGTACTTTTCCAGTTTTTTTACATGATTCTCCAACGTTAAATTTTTGACACTTTGGAGTAAATAAGTAAATATACCTTTCAATTAAGCCATTATACCACATGTAGATAAGAATTAAAGAGAGAAGCTAAATGCTGTGAGATCTATTGTTTCCTACAACCCCATATATGGTGCTGCTGTGAAAATAGTGAGAGTGATGTACAAAGCCTATATCAAATTCTTAATAGATTTTACTTCTAGGATTTTATTTTTTTTTTAAGTCAGTACCCGATCAGCTGGGCTGTGGCTCGTACGTTGGAGTACGTGCGACCAGCAGTAACAGCCTGGTTGATCAGGCCCTGATCCACCGGAGACCCCCTGAACATCCTTGAGGTAAACTGCAGGTACCTTTGTTAATATTAGTAAATAAATATTCTCTCTGGCGCTTGGACCTAATGGAAAACGAAGCCCTGAGAATTATTACCGTCAGTTGTAAAACTACCAGGATTCTTAATAAGATTTTTCAGAGTAATATTGTATTTGGAATCAGAATTTTAAAAAATCAACCAGACGCTGTTGCTACATATCCTACTAGATATATAAAAGTACATAAACTTAAATTAAAATCGATTTTGGAAACATGCAAACATATATTAACATTAATAACCTGCACGAACAGTATAGCTGTAGAAAATAAGAAAATTTTATCCGTCCATGACAGATATTCTCATTTAATATCTTGTACATATGAAAGCTCCTCTCATGAAGTTCATCAGTACTGATCACTCACTTACTTTCTCTCTCTTTCTTTCTCTGAACTAGAGTTTATTGTGAAGACGGCAAAGTCACAAACAAAAGTGGTAGATAAGGGAATTAAATAACAGAAAGAAGGAGAGAGGCAGCCACACACTAACAAAGATACATCACAGCAGGTAACTAAACTTAACCACTTGCAATATGATGAAATTGGTAAACTTAATACTAGGCATGCAGCCGTGTTCCCTCCAGTTTGGAGAGGAATTATCCAGGATTATTACAGTTATCACGGGTGTAGTTCACTGACGGATAGAATGGCTTTGATGTAGCTAGCACTTATTGATTTTTACGTGGTTGAATTGACAGGAAGAGAGGTCATTTCTGTGCCAGGCTCTAAGATATGCTAATCACCCGCTCCGATGTCACTCATAACAATCGATTAATATCCAGGTACCTACTTAATGCAAGATGAACAGGATCAGGAGGTGTAAGAAACGTTCCCAACATCCAGGTACCTACTTAATGCAAGATGAACAGGGTCAGCAGGTGTAAGAAACGTTCCCAACGCTTCCATCCATGCCGAGAATCGAACTACGAACACTCAGTGTTTGAACAAAAGGCGCTACCAACTGTGTTACGGGACACTAACCAATTAGTGATTTGCTGCTTTTAGAAGAACAAATATAAGAATGAAATAGACATTTGCAGATTACTGCTGCCTTTATTATTGTTCCCAAGAACCTGGAAGTAGGATTGTCACAAAATAATAACTATGATAATTCTGTTGAGAAAAAAAAGCTAATATCTAACCAAGAATGATGCCAGAGATGCTCTCTAAAAAACATTTTTAATACATATATGACACATATATTTCATGTACATGCATATCGTGTTAATATACCATGAACACATATGCCCAAAATTTTAACAATGTCTGTGTATGGAAGTTTTAGATACGTCTTTTAAATGCGCCAAAATCATTATCGTAGTGGTCTTGTTATCGGAAGTATTAGTGAGTTCCTCTGAAGCCATGCAGACCTGGGTTGTGTAAATGTTGTGATTCCTGACTACCACTTCTGAGGTCGAGTATGGTTGTGAGGGAAGAGGGGAGATAGTGAGCCTGGTCTGTGGCAAGTGCCTGTTGAGTGTGTGGTGCTTTCTTCTTTATATATATATATATATATATATATATATATATATATATATATATATATATATATATATATATATATATATATATATATATATATGTCGTGCCGAATAGGCAGAACTTGCGATCTTGGCTTAAACAGCAACGCTCATCTTGCCATATAGGACAAGT
>NC_091299.1:52315427-52428465 GCF_038502225.1 Cherax quadricarinatus | reverse complement strand
CAGCGTCTAACATTGTAGTATTATCAGTAGCTACTAACATTCTAGTATCATCCTCATCCACCAACCTCTGAAATTTCTTTTCAGAATCTCCCAAAAGCACAGTGTCATCAGCAAAAGTAAATTGTGACAACTCGCACTTTGTGTTAGATTCTTTATGTTTTAACCCCAAACCTCTTGCCAACACCTGAGCATTCACTTCACTTACAACTTCACCTATAAATATATTGAACAACCATGGTGACATCATACATCCCTGTCTAAGGGCTACTTTTAATGGGAAATAATCTCTCTCTCTCCTACATACTCTAATCTGAGCCTCACTATCCTCGCAAAAACTCTTCACTGCTTTCAGTAACCTAGCTCCTATTCCAAACATTTGCAACATCTGCCACACTGCCTCCCCTATTCACCCTGTCATAGGCCTTTTTCAAATCCATAAATGCCACAGAAACAAAAACCTGTTTACCCTTATCTAAATGCTGTTTACCTACATGCCTCACTGTAAACATTTGATCTACACGCCCCCTACCCTTCACAAAGCCTCCTTGTTCATCTGTTATCCTGCTGTCCGTCTAACACTTAATTCTTTCAATGATAACTCTACCATACACTTTACCAGGTACACTCAACAGACTTATTCACCTAGAATTTTTACACTCTCATTTGTTCCTTTTACCTTTAAAAAAAAAAAGAACTATGCATGCTCTTTGCCAGTCCCTAGGTACCGTCCCCTCTTCGATATATTTATTAAATAAAAACACTAACCACTCCAAAACTATATCCCAACACACTTTTAACATTTGTCTTTATCCCATCAATCCCAGCTGCTTTACAACCCTTTCATTCTACTCACTGCCTCACCAACTTCCCCCACACTCACAGCTGTTTCTTCCTCAGTCCTACAAGATGCTATTTACATATACATATATATGTGGCTGAGCGGTCATGGGTGTCATACAGGAAACTCTGCCAGCTTCAGAACGTGGATTCGAATCCTGCTGACTCTGATCTTTCCCTGTATATACCTCCGCTTGTTTCTGTGCGGTGCACTAATATAAAAATCGCTCGTGTGTTCAGAACATACAGAAGGAAAATGAAATAGCTTGAAATCATGCCTAACGCTCACTGGTGTGCTCTGTGATAGGGAGAAACATGGCTTGCTACCTAACGTTTTGAGGAATCTGTGGCTGAGTGGTCTAAGGTGTCGTGAAAGATCTATCACACACACACACACACACATTATATATATATATATATATATATATATATATATATATATATATATATATATATATATATATATATATATATATATATATATATAAGAGGTACTGAAAGCGACTGAACGCCTTATGCGGCTGAGTGACGTATTCCTGAGCGCCGTATTCCTGAGCGCCATATTCCTGAGTGCTGTGTTCCTGAGCGCTGTATTCCTGAGCTGTCTCCTTTTCACACCTTTATGCTAATGACCTTGACCTCGCCCTCGAGACCACCTCACCCTCGACCACCACACCCTCGACCACCTCACCCTCGACCACCTCGTCCTCAACCCCCACCCAAGCCCCCCACCCGCGCCCCGTGCACCCGCCCGTGTGCCAGCCCGACCGGGGCCCCATCCTCGAGTCCGCCCGTGCCTTCTGCAGCGTCGTCCGTATCGCCCCCGCGCCCCGAATTTTTTTCCGATTTTTTTCGAATTTTTTTGAATTTCATTTTCTTGTGCTCTCCATCTCCTCGGATCAAATTTTTGAGGTTCCCCCTCCCACTTTCACCCCTATCCCAATTTTTTTCGATTTTTTTTTCAATTTCTTATGATCTCCATCTCCTCGATCAAGGTTTTTGGGTTCCTCCCTCTGGGGGTAAGCATTCAAAATGGACTCCCACTTTCAAACCAAATATTCCTCCTCTACTTCCTTGGATCAAGTTTTTTGGATTCCCCCCTCTGGGGGTAAGCATTCAAAATGGACTCCCACTTTCATCCCAAATATTCCTCCTCCATCTCCTTGGATCAAGTATTTCTCCTCCATCTCCTCGGATAGAGTTTTTGGATTCCCTCTCTGGGGGTAAGCATTTCAAATGAACTCCTCCTATGGGGTATGGTACTTTCTCTTACTACAGGTCTAAACATGTGTGACGTCACCCCACCTGTGTTTACTCGGCGGTCAGTGACGTCACGTGATGTCCTCACACATACAGGCTGAATCTTGTCGACTTCACCTATGTCAGTGACGTCACGTGATGAGCCCACACACACACAGGCTGAATCTTGTCGACTTCCCCCAATACATTTTTCACTCTTAACCCAGGATAACCCAAATAATTTCACATTTTTTTCGTTAATACCCACAACAATCCACAATTTCTTTACAAAATACAACACAAGTCTAGACATTTTTCTCGTTTTAACTATTTCATCAGAAAAAGTCACCACAACACTTACAACTTATAACCACTTTCCGATAAATTCACTAGTCACAATTTTACATATTACGAAGTTAATACGCACACGCACCTCACTTTACTTTGAACACCTTCAAAACACTCTCATAAATCATTTGAATACTCACAAAAATACCTTTGAACATTTCCAATCAACACTGAAGCACTTCCAAAATATCATTTTGAGTACTCCCAAATACACCAGTGAATACTACTAAAACACCACTGAATACAGTCAAAACACCACCAAAATCACCATAAACTAAGATCAACATAACAGACTAACACCCATTTTCACACAAATCCTCTCAAATCACTATAACCAAGACGATTACCAATTTCTATGAGTACACTCACCTCCAACTAAGATATAACATGAGTGCAAAAAACATGAACACAATCCAAACACACACGAACACTTATAACAGAATCACTTCTTTTTCGGTATCTCTAGTTCGACAACAACGCCCACAATCCAAAACACCCACATCCCACAACACCCACATCATACAACACCCACATCCCACAACACCCACAACCCACAATTTTTTCTCGTTTTAACTAATTTCATCAGAAAAAGTCACAACAACAACCCACTTATACCATCTTTTCGGTATCTCTAGTTCGACAACAATACCCACAACACTCACATCCCACAACACTCAACCCACAACAACAACCCACTTATAACATCTTTTTTGGTATCTCTAGTTCGACAACAATACCCACATCACCCACAACCCACATCACCCACAACCCACGTCACCCCCAACAACAACAACCCACTTATAACATCTTTTCGGTATTTCTAGTTCGACAACACCCACAACCCACAACACCCACAACCCACAACACCCCACAACACCCACAACCCACACCTCACAACACCCACAACTCACAACACCCCACAACACCCACAACAACAACTCACTTATAACATCTTTTTCGATATCTCTAGTTCGACAACAATACCCACAACCCTCATCACTTACCAATTTATTCACAATTTTTCTTCTTTCGATACAAATTTTTCCCCTTCTGTTTATTGAATCTTAAAATGTAATACACATTCCTCTTTACATTACTAAAATTCTAATAAAATCCTCTCCATACCCATCTCCTTGTATCCTCATAAATTAATATTATACTCACAACATCTAATCATCTCACTACCCAACTACTGCGACATGTTTCTACACCCTCCATTCTTTTCCAATATATCATAACTTTTCACTTCTATAATTTCTTTAAAATATTCACACATTACCTTTATTTTCAGTAAAATTCCCCCATATTTCATTAAATTTCTAATACAACCCTCCCCATACCCCTCTCCATCTCACCCACATTTCTTCACATCCACTCACCCATCTCCCAACTCTTCAGAACACACACAAAAATCACATTTCACATCCACAAATTCATCTCATCACCCATCTCAAATCCACTAAAATCACTGTAACCAAGTTATTCACAAAATTCTATGACCACCTAACTCACAATATCTAAGAACACTATAACCAAGACGGTTACCAGATTTTATGACCCCACCACTAAGATCACAGAAATCACTCATTTTTTTTTATAAACATTCACACAAAAATCACGATCACCAATTCCATATCATGTTTACCATCATCTATCAACACTCTTCACTAAGATCACCAAAAATCTAAGATCATTCATCTCAAAACTACTATGATCACTGTAAACTCTTATTTTTTAAACATTCGCGCAAAAATAAGACATACACAAAAATACCACGACACTTCCACCAACATCTATAACATAACATGAGCACTATAACATGGTGGCCCGGTGGCCTGGTGGCTAAAGCTCCCGCTTCACACACGGAGGGCCTGGGTTCGATTCCCCGCGGGTGGAAACATTTCGACACGTTTCCTTACACCTGTTGTTCTGTTCACCTAGCAGCAAATAGGTACCTGGGTGTTAGTCGACTGGTGTGGGTCGCATCCTGGGGGACAAGATTAAGGACCCCGGAAATAAGTTAGACAGTCCTCGATGACGCACTGACTTTCATGGGTTATCCTGGGTGGCTAACCCTCCGGGGTTAAAAATCCGAACGAAATCTTATCTAATCTTATCTTCACCACCAAAAATAAAAATAATACACAGACACCCACAACTTATACATTTCAATCGCAAATTTAAGACATGAGACATACACACCAAATCTAAGACATTCATCTCCAACTAAGACATACACATCATAACTAAGACATACACCAAAACCCATAATTGACATATTGACAATAAATATAAGACATAAGCACAAAAAAATTTACCATGTCATGAGACATTACCAGAACTAAGTCACACACCTCCAACTAATACACAATCACTTTACTAAGTTCATGTTAACTATTCATCAACAAAAAATATTAATACAATTTCCCCACCAAATTTATGTCAAAGCACAAAATTGTTTTACACATTTTTTTTCCTCAAACTAAATATTCATACCACATTTATCATTTCTCATCTATGTTACATATCACATTTCTCACCCTCATCATCCCTAAAACATCCTTTCTTATTCATCCGTATATCACCAAGAGATATTTTATCCCGACGACCCATCACGACATTAGGAGCCAGAGTGTAGTAGGTGGTGTTGGAGTGGTGATGGTTGCTCTGGCTCCTACGTCGTGATGGGTCGTCAGGATAAAACATCTCTTGGTGATATACGGATGAATAAGAAAGGATGTTTTAGGGATGATGAGGGTGAGAAATGTGATATGTAACATAGATGAGAAATGATAAATGTGGTATGAATATTCAGTTTGAGGAAAAAAAATGTGTAAAACAATTTTGTGCTTTGACAAAAATTTGGTGGGGAAATTGTATTAATATTTTTTGTTGATGAATAGTTAACATGAACTTAGTAAAGTGATTGTGTATTAGTTTAAGTTAGTTTAAAGTTAAAGTCTCCTAGAATTACTACATTATCGTGCCTTGTGGCCTTAACAATTTCCTCCCATAGTAGTCTCCCTTGGTCCCTATTTAAGTTTGGGGGACGGTATATCACACCTAAAATCAGTTTTTCATGCCCCTCTGAAAATTCTATCCAAACAGACTCTGTATGTGTTACTTCAGACTTAATACCCGTTTTTATGCAACAGTTCAAGCGATCTCGGACATAAGTGGATTGTTGTTGTTGTGGGTGATGTGGGTTGTGGGTGATGTGGGTTATGGGTGTTGTGGGTATTGTTGTCGAACTAGAGATACCAAAAAAAGATGTTATAAGTGGGTTGTTTTTGTGGGTTGAGTGTTGTGGGATGTGGGTGTTGTGGTTATTGTTGTCGAACTAGAGATTCCGAAAAGATGTTATAAGTGGGTTGTTGTGACTTTTTCTGATGAAATTAGTTAAAACGAGAAAAAATTGTGGGTTGTGAGTGTTGTGGGATGTGGGTGTTGTGGGATGTGGGTGTTGTGGATTGTGGGCGTTGTTGTCGAACTAGAGATACCAAAAAAGTGGTTATAAGTTGTGGTTTGTTGTGGATGTTGTGGGTTGTGGGATGTGGGTGTTGTGGGATGTGGGTGTTGTGGGATGTGGGTGTTGTGGGTTGTGGGCGTTGTTGTCGAGCTAGAGATACCGAAAAAGAAGTGATTCTGTTATAAGTGTTCGTGTGTGTTTGGATTGTGTTCATGTTTTTTGCACTCATGTTATATCTTAGTTGTAGGTGAGTGTACTCATAGAAATTGGTAATCGTCTTGGTTATAGTGATTTGAGGGGATTTGTGTGAAAATGGGTGTTAGTCTGTTATGTTGATCTTAGTTTATGGTGATTTTGATGGTGTTTTGACTGTATTCAGTGGTGTTTTAGTAGTATTCACTGGTGTATTTGGGAGTACTCAAAATGATATTTTGGAAGTGTTTCAGTGTTGATTGGAAATGTTCAAAGGTATTTTAATGAGTATTCAAATGATTTATGAGAGTGTTTTGAAGGTGTTCAAAGTAAAGTGAGGTGTGTGTGCGTATTAACTTCGTAATATGTAAAATTGTGACTAGTGAATTTATCGAAAAGTGGTTATAAGTTGTAAGTGTTGTGGTGACTTTTTCTGATGAAATAGTTAAAACGAGAAAAATGTCTAGACTTGTGTTGTATTTTGTAAAGAAATTGTGGATTGCTGTGGGTATTAACGAAAAAAATGTGAAATTATTTGGGTTATCCTGGGTTAAGAGTGAAAAATGTGTAGTAGGAAGTCGACAAGATTCAGCCTGTGTGTGTGTGGGGTCGTCACGTGACGTCACTGACATAGGGGGAAGTCGACAAGATTCAGCCTGTATGTGTGAGGTCATCACGTGACGTTACTGACCGCTGAGTAAACACAGGTGGGGTGACGTCACACGTGTTTAGACCTGTAGTAAGAAAAAGTACCATGCCCCATAGGAGTTCATTTGAAATGCTTACCCCCAGAGGGGGAATCCAAAAACTCGATCCGAGGAGTTGGAGGAGAAATACTTGATCCAAGGAGATGGAGAAGGAATATTTGGGGTGAAAGTGGGAGTCCATTTTGAACACTTACCCCCAGAAGGGGGAATCCAAAAAACTTGATCCAAGGAAGTAGAGCAGGAATATTTGGGGTGAAAGTGGGAGTCCAATTTGAATGCTTACCCCCAGAGGGGGGAATCCAAAAAACTTGATCCGAGGAAGTAGAGCAGGAATATTTGGGGTGAAAGTGGGAGTCCATTTTGAATGCTTACCCCTAGAGGGGGGAACCCAAAAACCTTGATCCGAGGAGATGGAGATCATAAGAAATTTAAAAAAAAAATCGAAAAAAATTGGGATGGGGTGAAAGTGGGAGGGGGAACCTCAAAAATTTGATCCGAGGAGATGGAGAGCACAAGAAAATGAAATTCAAAAAAATTCGAAAAAAATCGGAAAAAAATTCGGGGCGCAGGGACAATCCGGACGATGCTGCAGAAGGCGCTGAAGAAGGCGCGGGCAGATGTGAGGGCGGGGCCCCGGTCGGGCTGGCGCGTGGGCAGGGCAGGCGGGCGCGCGGGGCGTGGGTGGGGGGGCATGGGTGGTGGTTGAGAGTGAAGTGGTCGAGGGCGAGGTGGTTGAGGGTGAGGCAGTCGAGGGTGAGGTGGTCGAGGGTGAGGTGGTCTCAAGGGCGAGGTCAAGGTCATTAGCATAAAGGTGTGAAAAGGAGACTGCTCAGGAATGCAGCACTCAGGAATACAGCGCTCAGGAATACGGTGCTCAGGAATATGGCGCTCAGGAATACGGCACTCAGGAATACGGCGCTCAGCCGCATATGGCACTCAGCCACTTTCAGTACTACTTATATATATATATATAGAGCAAAAGAGAAAGAGAGAGAGAGAGAGAGAGAGAGAGAGAGAGAGAGAGAGAGAGAGAAATTTAACCATGAACGAGTGATAATCAATAACAACAACACTGCGACTAGCAGCAGATTCTAATCCGCGTCGACATGGGTTCGAAACTGCGGCTAGTCGCAGTGTTGTTATATATATATATATATATATATATATATATATATATATATATATATATATATATATAAATATATATATAAGTAGGTGTCAAAGCGGCTGAGTGGCTCCTGCGGCTGAGCGCTGTATTCCTGAGTGGCTCCTCCTGAAAAGGTCTGCGGCTGAGTGGCTCCCTTTCCTGAGCGGACTCCTTCCGTGCCCATGCGCCCGCCCGAGCGCCAGCCCGTCCGCCCCAACCCGCGACCTTGACCTCACCATCGACCACCACACCCTCAACCCCCCACCCATCCCCCCCACCCGTGCCCCCACCCATGCCGCGCCCACACCCGCCCACCCACCCCGCCCTCGCGCCGACCCGCGCCCGCCCTCGCTCCCGCCTGCACCTTCTGCAGCGCCTTCTGCAGCAGCGTCGGGATCACCCCCGTCCCCCGGATTTTTTTCCAATTTTTTTCGATTTTTTTTTTAATTTCATTTTCTTGTGCTCTCCATCTCCTTGGATCAAATTTTTGAGGTTCTCCCTCCCACTTTCACCCTATCCCATATTTTTTCGATTTTTTTTTTTTAATTTCATTTTCTTATGATCTCCATCTCCTCAGATCAAGTTTTTTGTATTTCCCCCTATGGGTACCCCTCCCACCACCCACTTCCACCCCATAATTCCTGCTCTACTTCCTTGGATCAAGTTTTTCTCGATATCAAATATTTCAAAGACACCATCTCCTCGGATCAAGTTTTTTGGATTCCCCCGTTTGGGTACCTCTCCCACCACCCACTTCCACCCCAAAATTCCTGCTCTACTTCCTTGGATCAAGTTTTTCTCGATATCAAATAATACAAAGACTCCATCTCCTTGGATTTCCCCCTCTGGAGTTCGAATTTCTTATGATCTCTTCAGATCAACACCCTCCCCCCACACCTCCCACCACCCACTTCTACCTCAAATATTCCTGCTCTGCTTCCTTGGATCAAGTTTTTCTCGATATCAATAATACAAAGACTCCAATTCCTCGGATCAAGTTTTTTGGATTCCCCCTCTGGGGTAAGCATTCAAATGAACTCCCCCTATGGGGCATGGTACTTTCTCTTACTACACGTCTAAACAAGTGTGACGTCACCCCACCCATGTTTACTCGGCGGTCAGTGTTCCCTTGATGACCTCACACACACAGGCTGAATCTTGTCGACTTCCCCCTATGTCAGTGACTTCACGTGATGACCTCACACACACAGGCTGAATCTTGTCGACTTCCCCCTATGTCAGTGACGTCACGTGATGACCTCACACAGGCTGATTCTTGTCGACCAAACATTAAAATGCAGGATAACACTAATACACAATATTTTCATTTATTTATTTATTACATTTATATATTTATTTATGTACATCCAACAAAAAAAAAAATACAAATTCATTGAAAAAAGATACCCAAATAATTCCACATTTTTTCGTTAATACCCACAACAATCCACAATTTCTTTTCAAAAGATTCACTCTCCTCAAGTCTAGTTACTTTTCCCGTTTTAACTATTTCATCAGAAAAAGTCTGGCGAATCTTATCTGACCGATCTCGGATAACATCTCAGTTTTCTCCTTCTTACCCCTTCTCCCCACCCTCCCAAACCCTCACTCTCCCTCCAACAACTCACAACACACAATTTTCACTCACAACCCACAATTTTTCTCGTTTTAACTAATTTCATCAGAAAAAGTCACCACAACACTTACAACTTATAATCACATTTCGATAAATTCACTAGACGCAATTTTACATATTACGAAGTTAACACACTAACACACATTCAGCACGTTTTACTTTGAACACCTTCAAAACACTCTCATACATCATTTGAGGACCACCTTTTTCTTAATCTCTCTTAAGAATTCTCTCATCAGCATCCTTTATCATCTTACTACAGAACAACCCCCCAGATTACTTCGAACACTCTCAAAACTCATTTAAACACTTTCAAAACCACATTTGAATAGTCTCAGACAACACTGAAACAGTTCCAAGACAACATTTTGATTACGTCCAAATGAGATTTGACATCTCTAATTTATCTACACTTATATATTTCATTAAATTACAACTCATCCACCAAACTCCTCCCGCACTCTCCAGATTTTTACAAGATTAGCACAAAAACTAACTCAGACACTTTTACTTTGAACAACACCAAAAACACCATCAATTACCTTTGAACACTCCATAAACATCATTCGAACACCCCCAAATCACCACTGAATACTCCCAGAACTCCTTCATAAATACTCTTGCACATCATTTGAACACCTTCAAAGACACCTTTGAATAGTCTCTAACACCATTTGAGTACTCCCAAATACACCACTGAATACTACTAAAACACTACTGAATACAGTCAAAACACCACCAAAATCACCATAAACTAAGATCAACATCACAGACTAACACTCATTTTCACGCAAATCCTCTCAAATCACTATAACCAAGACGATTACCAATTTCTATGAGTACACTCACCTCAAACTAAGATATAACATGAGCACAAAAAAACATGAACCCAAACAAAACACACACGAACACTTACAACAGAATCACCTCTTTTTCGGTATCTCTAGTTCGACAACAACGCCCACAATCCACATCACCCACATTCCACAACACCCACAACCCACATCACCCACACCCCAAAACACCCACAACAACCCACAACTTATAACCACTTTTCAGCATCTCTAGTTCGACAACATCACCCACAACCCACAACACCCACAACAACCCACAACCCACAACACCCACAATAACAACCCACTTATAACATCTTTTTCGATATCTCTAGTTCGACAACAATACCCACAACCCTCATCACTTACCAATTTATTCACAATTTTTCCTCTCTACATACAAATTTTTCCCCTTCTTTTTATTGAATCTTAAAATGTAATGCACATTCCTCCCTACATTACTAAAATTCTAATAAAATCCTCTCCATACCCATCTCCTTGTATCCACATAAATTATTATTATTCTCAAAACAACTAATCATCTCACTTCCCAACTACTGCGACGTGTTTCTACACCCTCTAATCATTTCCAATGCATCATAGCTTTTCACTTCTATAATTTTTTTTTAAATATTCACAAATTACCTTTATTTTCAGTAAAATCCCACCATATTTCATTAAATTTTTAATACAACCCTTCCCATACCCCTCTCCATCTCACCCACATTTTCTTCACATCCACTCACTCGTCTCCCAACACACCTCTTCAGAACAAACACAAAAATCTCATTTCACATCCACAAATGCATCTCATCACCCATCTCAAATCCACTAAAATCACTGTAACCAAGATATTCACAAAATTCTATGACCACCTAACACACACAGACAACACACTTTACTTTCAACACTATCAAAAACACCATCAATTGCCATTGAATACTCCAAAAACATCATTCGAACACCCCCAAAACACCGCTGAATACTACCCAAACACTACTAAAAATCACCAGAAACTAAGGTCGACACTACCAGCTAATGCCCATTTTATAGAAATCCCCACATTCCTCCCTACACTCACTAAATTTCTAATAAAATCCATCTCCTCAAATCCACATAGTTTAATATTATACTCATAACCCACAATTTTTTCTCCTTTTAAGAACATTTCCAAATTACGTTGGAGCACATTCAGAAATATATTGGAATAATTCGAAAATACAATTAGAGTACTCCAGAATTACTTTGACCGACTCCATTTTTTGGATATTTCCAAATTAGTTCTGGAGACTTTATCTTAAAATCGAACATTATTTTCTTGTTTGAAAACACACTCAATGGTAGAAATATTTACTCGATTTCCGGATAGAAACACAATCCTCGCTCTGAGAGGCTCCTTGACCTTATATGGGTCACCCCAAAGTATTGCGTCATGATTTTTGTACACCCCCCTCCGACGATAATCTCCTTAATGAACACCTGCGTCAACACAGGTCAGTCAGACGCCATGAAATGCTGTTCACATCCTAGGTAGAAAAATCACATACTCATTACGTTTCTCCTTACAACACACCTGTGTGTAATCATGAATAAGAGATATAACATTTGTATTCTGCCTCAATACTTTTTCATGGTAAGGTTTGATTGATTTAAAATTCATCATGTCTTAAAATTTTTTATTAAACATTTCTCTTTTTAATGAATGAATCATCATATATTATTAATCTTGGTGTAACAACACGCTCTAAAACATCATAAATCCTCCCCTCTAGGTCTTGTTCTTCCAAGCCCCGTCACATCAGTAAGTGTAAATGTTAGTTTTTTTTATTTCATTAGCATGTAATGGGGAGAATAAGTTATAATTACTTCCTCATAATAATAATTTAAATAAATTAAACCACTGATACAAGGTAAATAATTTTGCTTACCTTATAAGTTACTAACACATTAGGTTCAATGTTTTTAATATATTGCTTAATATCTGTGAAAAGTTCTCTCCAAATTAATTTCCACTTCTTTGTGTTGTACCATCTATGCAAAATGCACAGATTATACTGTCCATTAAATATTTGACTGACAAAGTTTTCAGATATATTGTTTTCCAAAATATAATATACCAGATCATCACTCCACTCCGTTACCATGTCATCAATGAATTTATGCGAATCAAGTTCATTTTCTAACCAATTTTTAACTCGTTGAAAATTCTTTTCACTCAATGGTTCACCATCTTTCCTTAAGAGTTGATTGACAGTGTTACAAAATTCCAACCAAGGAAGATCTTTCACCGTTTCACAAATAACAATGAAATCACCAAGTTTCCCCATATTAGATGATGTCCATGCGGTTCCCTGACAATGTCTGGGGGTGACTTACACACAACTCTCCCATACACATAAAGAGTTGCTATATAGTATTAAATGAAAATTTCATTAAACTTACCTAAACTAGGATCAGCCATTTCAAAATCCATTTTCGTAATTATTTTTTGGGGGGGCTTTGGTATAATAAAAGTTTGAGATAAATGACTACTCCATTCACATTCTCGTAACATTAAATTTTCCAATATTTCTTCACTCCATCGTTGAGTCATTTCTCATACCTCAGCTACAATCTCTTCTTTTGAGAGAACACGTTCCGCGTCAACTCTTTTTTGAATGGGTTCGACTCTCTTAATTGTATACAACATTTCTATAAACACCACACTAGTATGTTTTGTCGAAACCACCTCCATATTTCTTGTTCTGCTCAAGTGCTTCCTGACCATTTCACTCCAAATATTTATACCAAAAATTTCAATCGTTGTCATCATCGAATATAATTTTTTGTTTAATAATACAAATACACATTACAGGGGATTTCTTCAAAGCATATCTATTATCCATCGTATATTTCAATTAATATGTTTTAGCCAATGTTAACTTTCCTTATTTTTCAGTAAAAAGAAATATTCAGTCAATATTTTTTTTGGCAATACTTACTACTCGCTTGTGATGTCATGCTCCACCAAACAGGATTGAACATCTCCCATTATTAACTTAAAAGCATAATCATACTGTGTCCCCTTAACTTAAATGAACTAAAAGCGTGACGTCACTATCCATTAACACGTTAAAACAGGATAGAGCATCTTCTCATTATTAACTTAAAAGCATAATCATACTGTGTCCCCTTATTAACTTAAATGAACTAAAAGCTTGACGTCACGATACTCATTGATCAAATTATCAACATATTTTCTTACCTTTAATTGTCTTCATGCATTTCCAGATATGTACCATCGGTATAGTAATAACAAGTCATAATACCGTTGAAGTAAGTTATGATTACGCTCTACAGGATCCACCAAACGCATTACCAATTCCAATCATTTGCTAGAAATCAACACAGTTGGTGAAGTTCCCCTATGGGGGTTTGTTCATCTATCATCCACGATACAACTTTTTCTTGCTAAGATCACCTCCGGATAAGACTTTACATATTAAAGGTTTATATTCATTCCACTTAAGATTCTTCACCTCATCAAAGAGATCCAACAAATATTTAACTCTCCCCATCCTGTATGACACTAACCTCGTGGTGGTTCATTCATATATTGCCATGGCGATGCCACGTAGTGTTTTCACGGAACAAATTTCTCTACACATATAGTTATAAAACTACTAACTCGACAACCCTCGTGGTGAAAAGAGTATAAGAAGACACATCTGTATTGAGTTAAAGAGTATTTAGATGGAGACTTCAAATCTACGTAAGTTCCCTGGACTGTAAAAATTCAAGTGAGATTTTTGTTATAGTCTAAAAAAAATTGTGTTTGAGTCATCTTGTGTTTAAGTAAACAAGAGGAAAAGTTCAATTAATAAGTGGAAGTTACATGTGAAAAAAATTTGTTACAGAAGCAAAAGTGTCTACACATCACTGATCTGATAAAGAAATGATTAATTCAATAGAAGACCTTGATCACAACCCTCCAAAACGAAGGAAGGTGACTGAACAATATCTCACCGATAAAGAAATGCTTATAGCAATGGAAGATTTTGAATGTGAGTTTTTAATGAGATATTATTGAGTAAATTCACCCACAATGTAATTTTTAGAAATTCTAATGAGAAATATTTTTTTTTCATTTGTTGAGTAACAAACTTAATTTTTGGGATATAATACTATATTTTATCAAAATTACAGGTAAAGAAGCAACAAAAGATGAAGAAAAATATCTTTCGTTAATGAAAGGTAATATTAAGAAAGATTTTAGTGGCAGTGATAAAATTCTTTTAGTACAACAAGCAAATTGCTGTGCTGTTAAATTGAAAAAGGGAGGTCTTGCTGATGCTTAAGTCAGGTTTTACCACTTAGCAATCCATATTTATTTAGATCACCTGGATGTCATAAAGCAAATCTAGCTAACAAAGTCACTTGTGATAAATTTGGGAGCATAAAATTTGTAAATAATGGAAAAAATAACCCCATGATTGCCAATATGTTCACACAGTATGCGATGGGACCTCCACATAAATATTATATGAACTGTAAAGTTGATAAGACCTGCTACAATACATGCAAATATTTAGATACAAAGAAAGGTTGTGAGATTATATTCAAAGAGTGCATGAATGATCTTGTTAAGTGGTTATTAACAGATCCCAACAGGATTATAATGGAAAAAGTTGTGTTTCCAGAAGGAATTGGATGTGCTTCAGGCGGAGGTGATTGGCATGCATATCTTAAAATCATTCATGATTTTGCAAAGGAATTAAAAAAACGTCGTAGAAATATTGTTGTCATTATTGTAAAATATGACAAATAAAATATCTCTATAATACTTTTTTTTTTGTTTTATTCACCATCACTCTAAAACCTTATTAGGCAACTGAATAGAGATCATACGTCTGGCAGGAATGGTAATGAGTATAAACATCTCTGATCTTTGTTGTTCATACATTAGTACCTCTTCCACCAGGGTGCGACTAACCATCTCAAGAAAATGTAGACAATAGGATGGAAAAATATTTTAAAATTGAAGAAGGAAAATTGTACGATGAAAAATATTGTCGTGACAACGTCTGCATTATTTTTCATGCGAATTGTGTTGCTATAAAAGGATATGGTGCAAGTTATTATTTGAGTAAGAAATATCCTTATGCTGATGTGTATCAGAGTAGAGAACCATTATTTAATCTGAGAAGATGCAGAGTTGAAGATCGTGATACTCCTGGAACTGTTATCCAGTTTGAACCTTCACCGGATCAAAGAAAATTGAATCTTCCTTATTTAGCAGCCATAATTAGCCAATTTGGTATTGCTGGACCATTGGAGGAAAATACCATTTCTCAAAAACTAATTGAAAAATCAAGAGATTCCCATTTGGTGTATGGTTTAAAGAAAGATACTATCACAGACAGAATAAGATATTTCAAGAAAGCCATTGAGAGAGTCATAAAAAGTGTGAAAGACAATAAAAATATAAGAGAGGTTATCTTTCTGAAAGGTATTGGGAGGTATGAAACTTCAAATGATTATATCTGGAACACACATTATAAACCCATACTCGAAGATATGATAATGAAATTTAAGGAAGAAGGTATTCGTACAACAATGGTTGTCAAAGAAGAAATGAAAAACATTAACAAAGGTCAAGAATTAGAAGATGATTCAAAGTTATTGTCTTCTAGAATTGAAGGAAGTGCTTGGTATCCCTCATGAGGTAAGCAAAATTATTTTACCTTGTATCAGTGGTTTAATTCATTTAAATTATTATGAGGAAGTAATTATAACTTGAAGAGAGAAATATATTTGAAATAATATATAACTCATATTTACCACCTCGTGAAATGTGTTACTTACCATTTCGGCCTTCTCTCTCTACCTGAACACCAAGAATCATGTCTACCATAATACTTACATCATTAAAGTTAACAACACGCTTTTAGTTCATTTAAGTTAATAAGGTGACACAGTAGGATTATGCTTTTAAGTTAATAATGGAAAGATATTTAAGTTAACGAGAAGAATACTGATGTAACACTTGAGAGGCATATGTTTGGGGTAGTGAAAAAAGAAATATAACTTTTAGTTGGTTTATATCTTTTGCAGGTGATGATGCAAAATTCTCCCCATTATATGCTAATGAAATAAAAAAAAATTAACATTTACAGGTACTGATGTGACGGGGCTTGGAAGAACAAGACCTAGAGGGGAGGATTTATGATGTTTTAGAGCGTGTTGTTACACCAAGATTAATAATATATGATGATTCATTCATTAAAAATTTTTAAGACATGATGAATTTTAAATCAAACCTTACCATGAAAAAGTATTGAGGCAGAATACAAATGTTATATCTCTTATTCATGATTACACACAGGTGTGTTGTAAGGAGAAACGTAATGAGTATGTGATTTTCTACCTTGGATGTGAACAGCATTTCATGGCGTCTGACTGACCTGTGTTGACGCAGGTGTTCAGTAATGAGACTATCGTCGGAGGAGGGTGTACAAAAATCATGACTCAATACTTTGGGGTGACCCATATAAGGTCAAGGAGCCTCTCAGAGCGAGGATTGTGTTTCTATCCGGAAATTGAGTAAATATTTCTACCATTGAGTGTGTTTACCAACAAGAAAATAATGTTCGACTTTATCTTAAAGTCTCCAAAACTAATCTGGAAATATCCAAAAAATGGAGTCGGTCGAAGTAATTCTGGAGTACTCTAATGGATTTTGGAAGTGTTCCAATATATTTTTGAATGTGCTCCAACGTAATTTGGAAATGTTCTTAAAAAGGAGAAAAAATTGTGGGTTATGAGAATATTATTAAACTATGTGGATTTGAGGAGATGGATTTTATTAGAAATTTAGTGAGTGTAGGGAGGAATGTGGGGATTTCTATAAAATGGGCATTAGCTGGTAGTGTCGACCTTAGTTTCTGGTGATTTTTAGTAGTGTTTGGGTAGTATTCAGTGGTGTTTTGGGGGTGTTCGAATGATGTTTTTGGAGTATTCAATGGTAATTTATGGTGCTTTTGGTAGTGTTCAAAGTAAAGTGAGTTGTCTGTGTGTGCTAGGTGGTCATAGAATTTTGTGAATATCTTGGTTACAGTGATTTTAGTGGATTTCAGATGGGTGATGAGATGCATTTGTGGATGTGAAATGTGATTTTTGTGTTTATTCTGAAGAGGTGTGTTGGGAGACGAGTGAGTGGATATGAAGAAAATGTGGGTGAGTTGGAGAGGGGTATGGGGAGGGTTGTATTAGAAATTTAATGAAATATGGTGGGATTTTACTGAATATAAAGGTAATGTGTGAATATTAAAAAAAAAAAAATTATAGAAGTGAAAAGTTATGATGCATTGGAAAAGATTGGAGGGTGCAGAAACATGCCGCAGTAGTTGAGTAGTGAGATGATTAGTTGTTGTGAGTATAACATCAATTTATGTGGATACAAGGTGATGTGTATGGAGAGGATTTTATTAGAATTTTAATAATGTAGGGAGCAATGTGCATTACATTTGAGATTCAGTAAAAAGAAGGGGAAAAAATTTGAATCGAAAGAGGAAAAATTGTGAATAAATTGGTAAGTGATGAGGGCTGTGGGTATTGTTGTCGAACTAGAGATACCAAAAAAAGATGTTATAAGTGGGTTGTTGTGGGTGTTGTTGGTTGTGGGGTGTTGTGGGTTGTGGGTGATGTTGTCGAACTAGAGATGCTGAAAAGTGGCTATAAGTTGTGGGTTGTTGTTGTGGGTGTTGTGGGGTGTGGGTGATGTGGGTTGTGGGTGTTGTGGGGTGTGGGTGACGTGGGTTGTGGGTGTTGTGGGATGAGGGAGATGTGGGTTGTGGGCGTTGTTGTCGAACTAGAGATACCGAAAAAGAGGTGATTCTGTTGTAAGTGTTCGTGTGTGTTTGGTTTGTGTTCATCTTTTTTGCGCTCATGTTATTTCTTAGTTGGAGGTGAGTGTGCTCATAGAAATTGGTAATCGTCTTGGTTATAGTGATTTGAGAGGATTTGTGTGAAAATGGGGGTTAGTCTGTGATGTTGATCTTAGTTTATGGTGATTTTGGTGGTGTTTTCACCGTATTCAGTGGTGTATTTGGGAGTACTCAAGTGGTGTTTGAGACTATTCAAAGGTATTTTTGAAGGTGTTCAAATGATGTGCAAGAGTAATTATGAAGGAGTTCTGGGAGTATTCAGTGGTGATTTGGGGGTGTTCGAATGATGTTTTTGGAGTATTCAAAGGTAATTGATGGTGTTTTTGGTGTTGTTCAAAGTAAAAGTGTCTGAGTTAGTTTTTGTGCTAATCTTGTAAAAATCTGGAGAATGCGGGAGGAGTTTGGGGGATGAGTTGTAATTTAATGAAATATGTAAGTGTAGATAAATTAGAGATGTCAAATCTTATTTGGGAGTATTCAAAATGTTGTCTTGGAAGTGTTTCAGTGTTGTCTGAGACTATTCAAATGTGAATTTGAAAGTGTTCAAATGATTTATGAGAGTGTTCGAAGTAATCTGGGGGGTTGTTCTGTAGTAAGATGATAAAGGATGCTGATGAGAGAATAATTCTTAAGAAAGATTAAGAAAAAGATGGTCTTCAAATGATGTATGAGAGTGTTTTGAAGGTGTTCAAAGTAAAACGTGCTGTGCGTTAGTGTGTTAACTTCGTAATATGTAAAATTGTGTCTAGTGAATTTCTCGAAAAGTGATTATAAGTTGTAAGTGTTGTGGTGGCTTTTTCTGATGAAATTAGTTAAGACGAGAAAAATTGTGGATTATAAGTGAAAATTGTGTGTTGTTGTGAGTTGTTGGTGGGAGAGTGAAAGTTTGTGAAGCTGGGGAGAAGGGGTAAGAAGGAGAGATCTGAGATGTTATCTGAGATCGGTCAGATAAGATTCGCCAGATTTTTCTGATGAAATAGTTAAAATGGGAAAAATAACTAGACTTGAGGAGAGTGAATCTTTTGAAAAGAAATTGTGGATTGTTGTGGGTATTAACGAAAAAATGTGGAATTATTTGGGTTATCCTGGGTTAAGAGTGAAAATGTGTAATGTTTTCCTTATGTTGTATATGAAATGTGTAATACTGAGATGGTGACGACGAAGAAGATCTAGAACAAAATGCACAGAATTTCTTCAAGAGAAAAATATGTTGATTTTAGTCAATGAATTGTATCTTTTTTCAATGAATTTGTATTTTTTTTGTTGGATGTACATGAAATGCATTAGTTGTATAATAAATAAATAAACGAAAATATTGAGTATTAGTGTTATCCTGCATTTTAATGTTTGGTCGACAAGATTCAGCCTGTGTGAGGTCATCACGTGACGTCACTGACATAGGGGGAAATCGACAAGATTCAGCCTGTGTGTGTGAGGTCATCACGTGACATCACTGACCGCCGAGTAAACATGGGTGGGGCGACGTCACACTTGTTTCGACCTGTAGTAAGAGAAAGTACCATGCCCCATAGGGGGAGTTCATTTGAATGCTTACCCCCAGAGGGGGGAATCCAAAAAAAAACTTGATCCAAGGAGATGGAGTCTTTGTATTATCGAGAAAAACTTGATCCAAGGAGATGGAGGAGAAATACTTGGTATAAAAGTGGATGGTGGGGGAAATCTTTGTATTATTGATATCGAGAAAAACTTGATCCGAGGAGATCATAAGAATTTCGAAACCCCAGAGGGGAGAATCCAAAAAACTTGATCCGAGGAAGTGGAGTCTTTGTATTATTGATATCGAGAAAAACTTGATCCAAGGAAGTAGAGCAGGAATATTTGAGGTAGAAGTGCATGGTGGGAGGTGTGGGGGGAGGGTGTTGATCCGAGGAGATCATAAGAAATTCAAACCCCCAGAGGGGGGAATCCAAGGAGATGGAGTCTTTGTATTATTTGATATCGAGAAAAACTTGATCCAAGGAAGTAGAGCAGGAATTTTAGGGTGGAAGTGGGTGGTGGGAGGGGTACTCATAGAGGGGAATCCAAAAAACTTGATCCGAGGAGATGGTGTCTTTGTATTATTTGATATCGAGAAAAACTTGATCTAAGGAAGTAGAGCAGGAATTTTGGGGTGGAAGTGGGTGGTGGGAAGGGTACACATAGGAGGGAATCCAAAAAACTTGATCCGAGGAGAAAATGTAATTAAAAAAAAAATCGAAAAAATATGGGATGGGTGAAAGTGGGAGGGAGAACCTCAAAAATTTGATCCGAGGAGATGGAGAGCACAAGAAAATGAAAAAAAAAAAAATAAAAAAAATCGGAAAAAAATTCGGGGGGCGGGGGCGATCTGGACGCCGCTGCAGAAGGTGCTGCAGAAGGCATGGGCGGGCGCGAGGGCAGAGCAGGTGGGCAGGTGCAGGCGCGGCACAGGTGGGGGCATGGGTGGGGGACGTGGGTGGGGGGTTAAGGGTGTGGTGGGGGTTGAGGGCAAGGTGGTCGAGGGCGAGGTGGTCGAGGGTGAGGTCAAGGTTGCGGGTCATCGCGGATGGGCTGGCGCTCTGGCGGGCGCTCAGGCGCGCGGGCGCGGAAGGAATCCGCTCAGGAAAGGGAGCCACTCAGCCGCAGACCTTTTCAGAAGGAGCCACTCAGGGATACAGCACTCAGCCACAGGAGCCACTTAGCCGCACCTACTTATATATATATATATATATATATATATATATATATATATATATATATATATATATATATATATATATATATATATATATATATATATATATATATATATATATATATATATATATATGTCGTGCCAAACATGTAAAACTGGTCAATTAGCAAGAACTCATTTAAAATTAAGTCCTTTCTAAAATTTTCTCTTATACGTTTAAAGATATATTTTTTTCATTAATGTTAATGTAAAAAATTTTAATTTTGCACCAAAAGAATCTTAGAAAACTTACCTAACCTTATTATAACAAGAACAATTTATTTTAGCCAAACCCAACTAAATATATTTTAAATTTGTTTACAGTAATTTAATACTAAACAAACACAGTGAAATATATTTCTTTCGTTAGGTTCAGAATGATTTTGGCGAAATTATTGCATACACAAATTTTCACTTGTCCTATATGGCAAGATGAGCGTTGCTATTTAAGCCAAGATCGCAAGTTCTGCCTATTCGGCACGACATATATATATAAAAATCTCGTGCCGAATATGTAAAACTGGTCAATTAGCAAGAACTCATTTAAAATTAAGTCCTTTCTGAAATTTTCTCTTTTAAGTTAAAAGATATATTTTTTTCATTAATGTTAATGTAAAAACTTTTAATTTTGCACCAAAAGAATCTTAGAAAACTTACCTAACCTTATCATAAGAAGAACAATTTATTTTAGCATAACCCAACTAAATATATTTTAGATTTGTTTACAATAATTTAGTACTAAACAAACACAATCAAATATTTTTTTTTTCGTTAGGTTCAGAATGATTTTGGCGATATTATTGTATACACAAATTGTTGAAGATATTGCCCTTACCAGCTATGATATAATTTATAAATTTGATTATGAACACTTAGCTGATAAATGACAGCAAATCGTCTACACAGCTGCCCCTGCAGACGAGGTCTAGAAGCTGTCGAAACCATCTCAACATGGGCTGTCAAGAGATATAATTTGTAAATTATAAATTACCCCTAGGGGGTGTTATGTCAGCATATTTCATACACTGGTGGCTGACGATGTACGTACTTGTTTGGACTCAAAAGTCCACACCTTACTGCCGACTATAGGTTGATTACAAACTCCTTGCGACTCAAGAACTGCGCAGTCCCCCGATCTACAAGAAATTTGTAACATACCTTGCTCTTGTAACGTGAGCTATGGTGTTCTCAACACCTTCGACAGGTATCGGTGACTTGATAGAAGCTGAAGTGTCCTTGGATGTCCACGTCTTCCATTGTCTAGGAAACGCACACTGGTACACTATGTTCCACAAGATTTGTCTTTATTGTTCACAATGTATCACAAGAGAAGCTGATCACACTTCTCTTATGTTTATTGTGTTTGAGACACTTTGTTCACACTAACGCACAGATCAGTGTTCTTTGCTAGTTATCCTGGCGTCAGTGTCACTCTCCCTAGAGTCAAAGATAGTCTGGCGACGCCACACCGCCCCAAGCCGTTGCTGCCCCTTGCACAAAAAAAACGCTGACCTAGTACCTTGCATCCTTGTCACCTCCTCGATGAAGCAAAGCAGAATGTTTGTTTCTTGCTGTCTTAACCCTTTGACTGTCACGGCCGTATATATATGTTTGCTAGGTACCGTGTTTGACGTATATATACTCATAAATTCTAGCGGCTTCAAATCAGGCAGGAGAAAGCTAGTAGGCCCACATGTGAGAGAATGGGTCTGTGTGGTCAGTGTGCACCACATAAAAAAAATCGTGGAGCACGCAGTGCATAATGAGAAAAAAAAAACTCCGACCGTTTTTTTTAATTAAAATGCCGACTTTGTGGTCTATTTTCGTATAGTATTTGTGGTTGTATTCTCGTTTTCTTGGTCTCATTTGATAGAATGGAAACTATATTATAGAAATGGAGGTGATTTTGATTAATTTTACTATAAAAAGAACCTGGAAATGGAGCACAAAGTACAGGAAATGTTTGATTTTTGCCGATGTTCAAAAGTGAACAAATGATGTCATTGTCCAATAAATGTCCAATTAGCCATTCTAATACGCAGTCATGAATGGGTTGATGTAATTTTTACAATTATTACAGTATTGCAGTAGTCTGCATAACAGTAAATCTTCTATTTTTTGTTTGAATAAAATTTCAAAATAAAAAGCAAGAGTAATATCACAGGGACCTGGAGACATGACTGATGAACAAAGAAAATGTTATTTTAGAGCCAGGAATGTCTGCATTGTTCATTCTGGACCTTATTTTGAAATTGTCATATTTTTTAATTTTCGTGAAATTGGCCAAATTGCAAATTTCTGACCATGTTATTGGGTAGTTGAAATCGGTAAATGGGCAGTTTCTTGTGCTCAATCGATAGAAAAAATAGAGTTCTGAAGAAATAGTTATGAGTTTGGTTGACTGGAATAACGGAATTAGCCGAAAATAGGGCTCAAAGTGGGCGAAATTGCCGATTTTTAAATATCGCCGAAGTCGCTAACTTCGCGAGAGCGTAATTCCGTCAGTTTTCCATCAAATTTCGTTTTTTTGGTGTCTTTACAATCGGGAAAAGATTCTCTATCATTTCATAAGAAAAAATAATTTTTTTTTTTCGAATATTTTGCGACACCAGAAGCAACTTCAGGATTTGGCCCTTCGACAGTCAAAGGGTTAAGCATAGACAACAATGTACACTATCTTTACTATGGTAATAAAGTGGGGGCAGGATTTTCCTTAATTGTCCTGCTAAGTAAGAGATGTACTGTCCCTTATAAAAATACACTTTGCAACACCGCTGCAAGGAGCAGAGGTCACTTGACTAAGTCGCATAGCATCTGTGATCAGTTACTCACTGTAGCAGTAAACAAGATGCTCGCCCCTTCTGAGAGGGCTTGGCCCCTCAGGGCTGAAAGGGGCTGAAGGGGCTGAAAGGTCTGAAGGGGGCTGATACCCCCCTCCTGGAGAAAATTTCTCCACACTGGGGGGCGGCAGAGGTTCGCTGCAGGTGAACTATTCATCACTTAACATTAATTTGATTTTCTCACTCGCCACCACTGCTGCTTGTCTTTTCTGAACAGCTTTAGTCTGTGCGGTTTCTGGAGAATCACTAATTTTGTTTTCAACGCTGTGTAATTCTAACGGCACTAGTTTATTTATTGTCTGCTTATTCACTACACCTTTGTTTAAAACATCAACTGTCCTGATGATTTCATTTTCATCAGGATATATGGTCACAATTTTTCCAAGTGGCCATTGGGACCTTGGACCATCATTGTCGATAATCACTATGTCACCAGGTCTTAAGGACTTACGATTTTCAGGAACACCAGCTCCATAGAAGTGTTCTCTCAATGAGGTGAGATAGTCTTCTCGCCAAATTTTCTCCCAATGTTCAATCACTTTATTAAGGTGTTTGAATTTACGTCTGAGTTGCTCAGGTTCGAAATAAGTAGGATCCTCTATGATTTCTTTATCATTCATGGGAGGAACAGGTTCGAGCCTTCTGCCATGGAGTAAATGAGATGGGCTTAACACTTCTAAATTGTCCAGTTCATCGGTAACATAAGTTAGAGGTCTGTTGTTGACTCTATTTTCTATTTCAGTCACAACTGTACGGAATTCTTCTAAGTCGATTCTTTGACGATGAAGAGTCTTCCTTAGACAAGGTTTTACAATGCCGATCATTCTTTCATAAAATCCGCCGTGCCATGGAGATTTAGGAGGAATGTATCTCCAACGACAACTGCGTTGATTCAGCATCTGTTGTACTTCTGGTTGAACAAAGATCTTGCTTATATAAGCAGCACCAGCAACAAAGTTCGTTGCATTATCTGAAATCATCAGTCTGGGACATGCCCTTCTGGCTGCAAACCTTCTGAATAATTTGATAAAGGTTTCAGCAGACATGTCAGTGGCTACTTCTATATGTACTGCTCTAGTTGTAGCACAAGTGAACAAACAGATGTACACCTTGATGGGAACTTTGTCAACTGTTTTGGTTAAAATTACTGGTCCAGTGTAATCTACACCTGTCACCTCAAATGGAGTGATATGACAAACTCTTTCAGAGGGATATGAACGTGGACCTGGATACTGACATACTCGCATATCGTAGTGACGACAAGTAATACAGTCCTTTATTTGTTTTTTCACACTTTGTCGACCTTGAGGTATCCAGTAGGACTGTCGTATATGACAAAGTGTGTCAGCTACCCCACCATGTAACACGTTACTGTGGGCGTTTTGCACAATCAGTTTTGTTAGCCAATGATTCTTGGGGATCAATATTGGATGTATGGCTTCTTTAGGTAGTGAAGAATTATGAATTCTTCCTAGACATCTTATAATCTTTTCTGAGTCGAGATAAAGTCCTAAAGAATTAATCATGACAGGTTTCATTGGGGATTTATCTTGTGTTTCTAGAAATTTATATTCTGTAGAGAAAACATCTTTCTGTATTAGTTTCACCCAGTATTTAATGGGTTCAAGGCATTCATAATCAGGTTTCATTTCTTTAATGAATTTAAAGACAAGAGCTGTAACTCTTAAGAGTTTACCCAAAGATGAGTATTTAGATCCATCAATGACTATTTCTGTTGTGTCTGCAGTATTTACACAACTTATTTCTGCTGTGTTCAAGCAGACTGTTTCTTCTGGCATAATGTGAGCTTTTTGCTGAGGCCAGTTATTTTCATCAGAGAGCCAGTTCGGTCCGTGGAGCCATAATTTATTATCCACAAATTTCTTGAGTGGGACACCACGTGACAACATGTCAGCTGGATTCTCTTGGGTAGAGACGTGAAGAAAGAGATAATCTCTCTGCATCTCTTTTATTTCTGCTACTCTGTTCTGTACATAGACCAGCTTACTCTTATTATTTCTTAACCACTGGAGAACTGCTTCATTATCACTCCAGATCACTGTTTTCTCAATAGTGAGATGATCAAGTACTTTGTTGAGATAGACAGCTAATTTTGTACCTACATAGAGTGCTGTCAGTTCCAATTGTGGTACTGTTCTGACCTTCAAGGGTGCTACCCTGGCCTTTGAAGTAATTAGTGTACTTCCTTCAGCATTACTCATGTAATCTACAGCGCCATAACCTCTGGTTGACGCATCACAGAACACATGTAATGTGTACTTGTTTCTCTCTTGACCTATTTGTCTGGGAAATTTAATTTGATGAAGTTGTTTAAACTCCTTGGATATTTCATCCCATGCTTGACTCATTTCTAGAGGCAAGTTCTCATCCGATCCCATTTTGAGTTTCCATGCATCTTGCATAAGCATTTTACCTTTTATGGTAATTGGTGAGACGAGTCCTAGAGGATGAAAACATTGTGATACCTCTGACAGTAAACTACGTTTAGTGAGTGTACTGAATGATTTATTGTTTATCTTTTTGAGACTCAAAGTATCTTCCTGTGTGTTCCAATTAAGTCCCAGCATATTGTTGCAATCAGGAATTTCAGTTTCAGGGAAATCTTCTTTGATAAGTTCCCTTAATTGCTTTGAATTTGTATTCCACATCCTTAGAGGCATGTTTGCTTCTTTCATCTCCTTGTTAGCTTCTCTGTATAAGGATTTCAAATCCTCCTCTTTATTCACAGTACCTTGAAGATTGTCCACATAGAAACTTTTCTTTAAGATTTCTTTGAAGGGACTTTCAGATTTCTTCAAATGTGTATTTAGAGTAGCTTCTAGTAAGAATGGAGAGGATGTTGCACCAAATAATACTGATTTGAAGCGATAAGTTTTCACAGGACTTTAAGGATCATGTGGATTTTCAGGCCACAAGAATCGAGTATAATCTCTATCTATTTATTGTAGTCCTACTCTTAAGAAAGCCTTGGAAATATCAGCCGTGTAGGCATATGAGTTTGTGCGAAATTTCATAAGCACGTCTCCAAGCTTCTCAGTTAGTGAGGGTCCGGTCATCAAACAGTCATTAAGACTTGCTACATCTTTATTTGCACGTGCGCTGCAATTATATGCAACACGTAGTGGAGTGGTTTCAGAATCTTTTCTGACTCCATGGTGCGGGAGATAATGAGCGTTTGTCTTCAACTTATCTTCGACTATTTCCTCAATAAATTTATTGTCCAACTGTTCTTGTATGATGTTATCATAGACAGTCAGTAACTCTGGATTCTTCCTGAGCTCATGTATTTGTGCTTTCATCTGTCCGAAAGCCATGCGATAATTGCTAGGCAGATGTGGTGGATTTAATTTCCATGGTAACCTAACCCAATACTGTCCATCTTCATATTTGACAGTGTCCAAATATTGGTTATAAGTCTGAGACTCTTGTGGGCTTGGTTTATTTACATCAATACCTATCGCATCTAAATCCCACAACTTATCAACTGGTTCATTCATTTCTTCCAGTAATGATAATTTTTGCTGTGGTACATGATCAGCGGTTATTCTTGTAACTAGTACATTTTCCACTGAATCAATATCAGCTTCTTTCCCACTTTGAGAGGGAATGGGACCACATATCATGTGGCCTCCTGATGTTTTCAGCAAGTGAACATCATGTTTACTTACTATATTTTGCACAAAACAGTGATAATAATCATTTCCAATGATTAAATCAATTGGACTAATTGTGTCCGTCTGTATGTCAGGACAGGCTAACTTGACCTTAGCTGCTTTCAGTGCTGCAACTGTTTCTTTTAATCCCTGGATCTGCACAGACTTAGGCAAATCATCTACTACCACAGCTTCTACTGTCTTTTTCCTGTTTCCTAGACCAACAGTGATTCTGGCTAGGTCATATGTCTGTTTACCAGAATTGTGGAAAAAAACCAGCTATATCTAACTGTATTTTGGCATAGGGTTGTTTATTCAGTTTCTGCAACACTGTTCTTCTTATGAAGGACCTTTGTGAGCCTTGATCAAATAGTGTTAGCACATTGGTTTTGTGTAATTTATTAGATAACTGAACTCGAGCTATCGGGAGAGCAGTTGTTTTAAACTTATCTCTCACATTTAATGCTGTTGTTTGTTGACTTCTAATTCTGTGGAAGTCTTCTGCTGTTCAGCAAAAGTATTTGGGCATAATGCTGTATGATGCATACCCTTGCATTTAAAACACTTCTCCAGTGAGCATTTAACTCCCTTGTGTTCACCTAAACACTTGATGCATCTTTTCAGTTGATGAACACGTTGTTTA
This sequence comes from Cherax quadricarinatus, assembly GCF_038502225.1. Classification (NCBI taxonomy): domain Eukaryota; kingdom Metazoa; phylum Arthropoda; class Malacostraca; order Decapoda; family Parastacidae; genus Cherax; species Cherax quadricarinatus. Next base: position 52,400,262 of record NC_091299.1, on the reverse strand, counting down.
CGTGCCTGCATTGATGTGTATTGACTACAATACTGTGCCCAATGTGTTCCGTCACAAAGTACACATTTTGGAGTACGTTTATGTATGACAGTCTGTTTACTGTCTGTTGTATTCACAGCTTGATAAATGCCTATATGGGATTTCCCATTATGTGGTTTAGTGGGAGTAGTTATACTCTTTTTATACTGAGTTGAAGGTTTATTATCCACCAGATTTGTGGATTTTTCATCTTGTCTCGTTGCTTGCATGCATGAAACTTTTGTTTGTAAACCATTGCTAATTTCCTCACAAGTGAAATAGCGTTTATTGAACATAATATTTAATCGTTCAATAGTTTGTGGTGACAACTTATCCTGTACAATACCACTGATAAACCAATCACATTGTCTTAGGTCATATTTAGCATCTAGAGATCTGAGACTATTGTCTAATGTAATTCTAAATGCCTGTAAGTCTGAAAAACAATGTTTGGGTGGCTTCAAGCTTGATATTAAGACTGCATGTCTTACTCTAGCTTTGTCAGCTTCGAAGTAATTGTCTGCTAAGACACGTAAGGCTATTTGATAATTGCCTCTAACCACCGGAAATGACTTAATCAGTTCATAGGGTTCTCCCTTCACAAGACATTTAAGGTAATTGAACTTAGCAAGCTCATCTATGTCAGTTCGTGAATTTACTATAGATTGAAAACCACTAATGAATTCTTCATAATTATGACCTTGGAAAATAGGTAATGACAATGTAGGTAAGCTTGGTAATGGGGCACTTGTTACAGGTGTAACAGGTGTTTGACCACTAGTAGTAGGTCTCTGTGACAGAGTTTTACGGCAGATAGCCTGTACTCCTGTCCACCTTAATTGTTGATCACTAAAAGTATCCAAAACATTTTTAATTTCATCCTCAGATGGATCTGATTCAAGAAATTTATTTTCATAATGTGTCTAGTATGAATTAATTATTTTCATACGTTGTGTAAATAATCCAAACTTGACCTCAAGATCATCAAAATCTATGTTTGTATCTTGAGTTAATCCTATACAGACTGAAATTAGATTTTCTAATTGTGTAATCTTAGTCTGTAAAGACTGAAACTGAGTTTTCAAACAAGCCATTTTAATGGTATACTGAAAATTCTAGCACCACACTTAGAGTGTTTAAAAAACACTGTTCTGCTATAAACAGCTGAGTTTTTGTTATGCTTAAGTCAGCAATAATCGAGTCAGACACTACTGACCCACCAAGCTTAACCTCAGGGTCAATGACCATGAAGGGTACACAGTACATGTGGCTGGTGTTTATGGCTCGTGTTTGCTGCGTCAGCCTGACCACGATGATTAATCGTAATTAACGATATTATACACTTCATTCACTATACACTATAAATGTCAATGTATAACTGTAATCACACGTGAATATTACTTACACATATATAAATTTCACTGTTAATATATATATCTGAAAGCTTACACTATATATATAAGTTCCTTTAATATAACAGGTAGATCTATAAGAAACAAACTTTAACACAGTCTTGTCTCTTAATTTCTATCTATAAACATTATAAACACTGTGTATATATATACACTCAGACAAACAACATCACTTGGGTTGTTGTCTTAATCAGCAATTTCGAGATTGGAGCAGTTGATGGAGGGTGCAGGATACCATCCCCCGCCTTCTTGTTGGGTGAGTCACCCAGCTCCCGTTTTCGTTGGGTGAACGCTGGGTGAGCGCCCGTTTTCTTTTGGCTGCCCATTCTCTGTGATTGAGTCTGGAGGGACTCATTTATACTGATTTATATTGTAAAACACTAGTTTTACAGCTTTTTTCGAAGGTCCTTGGCTCATAGGTTATTTGTACACTCTAGTACAACATATTTGGACCACAGTGTGGTCTTTATCCAGTTCGAGCACGACCAATTTTGTTGAAGATATTGGCCTTACCAGCTAAGATATAATTTATAAATTTGAATATGAACACTTAGCTGATAAAGGACAGCAAATCGTCTACACAGCCGCCCCTGCAGACGAGGTCTAGAAGCTGTCGAAACCATCTCAACATGGGCTGTCAAGAGATATAATTTGTAAATTATAAATTACCCCTAGGGGGTGTTATGTTAGCATATTTCATACACTGGTGGCTGACGATGTACGTACTTGTTTGGACTCAAAAGTCCACACCTTACTGCCGACTATAGGTTGATTACAAACTCCTTGCGACTCAAGAACTGCGCAGTCCCCTGATCTACAAGAAATTCGTAACATACCTTGCTCTTGTAACGTGAGCTATGGTGTTCTCAACACCTTCGACAGGTATCGGTGACTTGATAGAAGCTGAAGTGTCCTTGGATGTCCACGTCTTCCATTGTCTAGGAAACGCACACTGGTACACTATGTTCCACAAGATTTGTCTTTATTGTTCACAATGTATCACAAGAGAAGCTGATCACACTTCTCTTATGTTTATTGTGTTTGAGACACTTTGTTCACACTAACGCACAGATCAGTGTTCTTTGCTAGTTATCCTGGCGTCAGTGTCACTCTCCCTAGAGTCAAAGATAGTCTGGCGACGCCACACCGCCCCAAGCCGTTGCTGCCCCTTGCACAAAAAAAACGCTGACCTAGTACCTTGCATACTTGTCACCTCCTCGATGAAGCAAAGCAGAATGTTTGTTTCTTGCTGTCTTAAGCAGAGACAACAATGTACACTATTTTTACTATGGTAATAAAGTGGGAGCAGGATTTTCCTTAATTGTCCTGCTAAGTAAGAGATGTACTGTCCCTTATAAAAATACACTTTGCAACACCGCTGCAAGGAGCAGAGGTCACTTGACTACGTCGCATAGCATCTGTGATCAATTACTCACTGTAGCAGTAAACAAGACGCTCGCCCCTTCTGAGAGGGCTTGGCCCCTCAGGGCTGAAAGGGGCTGAAGGGGCTGAAAGGGCTGAAGGGGGCTGATACCCCCCTCCTGGAGAAAATTTCTCCACACAAATTTTCACTTGTCCTATATGGCAAGATGAGCGTTGCTGTTGAAGCCAAGATCACAAGTTCTGCCTATTCGGCACGACATATATATATATATATATATATATATATATATATATATATATATATATATATATATATATATATATGTATATATATATATATATATATATGTGTGTGTGTATATATATATATATATATATATATATATATATATATATATATATATATATATATATATATATATATATATATATATATATATGTCGTGCCGAATATGTAAAACTGGTCAATTAGCAAGAACTCATTTAAAATTAAGTCCTTTCCAAAATTTTCTCTTATACGTTTAAAGATATATTTTTTTCATTAATGTTAATGTAAAAATTTATAATTTTGCACCAAAAGGAACTTAGAAAACTTACCTAACCTTATTATAACAAGCGCAATTTATTTTAGCCTAATCCAACTAAATATATTTTAAATTTGTTTACAGTAATTTAATACTAAACAAACACAGTGAAATATATTTTTTTCGTTAGGTTCAGAATGATTTTGGCGAAATTATTGCATACACAAATTTTCACTTGTCCTATACGGCAAGAGGAGCGTTGCTATTTAAGCCAAGATTGCAAGTTCTGCCTATTCGGCACGACATACATATATATATATTTATATATATATATATATATATATATATATATATATATATATATATATATATATATATATATATATATACACAGTGATAGTATGTTCTTAGTAAATTTCTTCAGATAATATTAGAGATAATTAGTGGAAGAGAAACGAGGGAGGGTGTGTAACAATTACGGCTCATTCTCTGCAATTGTTGAGTCAATTTGCATAATAATGTTTGCTGAAAATTCTCTGTCTTCTAGAAATATGCACAGTTCTTTGCTTCTCCTTCCTTTTTTACTTTCTCTGGTTTTAAATATACATATATATATATATATATATATATATATATATATATATATATATATATATATATATATATATATATATATATATATATGTCGTGCCGAATATGTAAAACTGGTCAATTAGCAAGAACTCATTTAAAATTAAGTCCTTTCTAAAGATTTCTCTTATACGTTTAATGATATATTTTTTTCATTAACGTTAATGTAAAAATTTTTAATTTTGCTCTAAAAGAATCTTAGAAAACTTACCTAACCTTATTAAAACAAGAACAATTTATTTTAGCCTAACCCAAGTGAATATATTTTAGATTTGTTTACAATAATTTAATACTAAACAAACACAGTGAAATATATTTTTTTTCGTTAGGTTCAGAATGATTTTGGCAAAATTATTGCATACACAAATTTTCACTTGTCCTATATGGCAAGATGAGCGTTGCAAGGTTAGGTAAGTTTTCTAAGTTTCTTTTGGAGCAAAATTAAAAAAAATTACATTAACATTAAAGAAAAAAATATATCTTTAAACGTATAAGAGAAAATTTTGGAAAGGACTTAAGTGAGTTCTTGCTAATTGACTTTTACATATTCGGCACGACATATATATATATATATATATATATATATATATATATATATATATATATATATATATATATATATATATATATATATATATATTATTCATTAACACACAGGCCGATTCCCACCAAGGCAGGGTGGCCCGAAAAAGAAAAACTTTCACCATCATTCACTCCATCACTGTCTTGCCAGAAGGGTGCTTTACACTACAGTTTTGAAACTGCAACATTAACACCCCTCCTTCAGAGTGCAGGCACTGTACTTCCCATCTCCAGGACTCAAGTCAGGGCTGCCGGTTTCCATGAATCCCTTCATAAATGTTACTTTGCTCACACTCCAACAGCACGTCAAGTATTAAAAACCATTTGTCTCCATAAATGGTTTTCAACTCTTATATATATATATATATATATATATATATATATATATATATATATATATATATATATATATATATATATAAACACTGATCTCTGGCTGAGGGAGACTCGAACCTACGAACCTTGGGACAAGGTACGCAGTGCTTAACCAATCTACCCACACTGGACAATACCTTGGCGTGTAGCTAGCGCTACACGTTTGATCCAAGGAAGCCAGCTTTCAGGGAGAAGACTTACAGCTTTTCATCTCATCCCCTGCATGCATCAGCCTTCGTAGAGATATTAACAATGCAAGGAATTCGCAAGAGCCGGCGAAATATACACAAACACTGATCTCTGGCTGAAGGAGACTGGTAAAGCACTGCGTTCCTTGTCCCAAGGTTCGTAGGTTCGAGTCTCCTTCAGCCAGAGATCAGTGTTTGTGTATATTTCGCCTGCTCTTGCGAATTTCTTGCATATATATATATATATATATATATATATATATATATATATATATATATATATATATATATATATATATATATTAATTTTCACTATGAGTATATAAGATGACACGTAAAAATGATCGAGGGTTATCATATGAGGTGTGTGAATAATACCAGGTACCATAATGCATGGAAAGTAAGTTCACGTCTGAACGAGAAGTGACAGAGAAGACCAGAGGACATATCGGGAAGAGGGAGTGCAAAGTTAAGGCAGTCGTGGCAATAGCAGTGGCGTAAGTAATTGTAGAAGCAATAATAGTAGTAACAACATTAGTATTAGTAGTAGCAGCAATAATGGCAATAAAATTGTTATGAGTATAAAAAGAGAGCGAAGCAGAGGTTGCGAAATATCCAGTAATAATGGCTGTCTTTACTGAAGTATGTATTGCAAAACAAGAGGTGCACTTTAGTAGGTCTCTTCGACTATCCTGGGAAAAAAATGAAAACAAGAGATAATAAGCTAAATAACAGAGAAAACAAAAGAAATGCAGGAGGAGAGATAAATAGGAAGTAAAATTCAGGTCGAGTCACGAAAGCTGTGAATATCAGAACATTTGAAATTTACAGAAGCAAAACAAAGATGAGCTCAAGTAATCATCCAGTTTATTTTTACGTTGCACTGGTGATTGTAACTAATTGTTCGATATAATTTGACTGTGTGTGCTTTGATCTAACTTAAGTGTGAATGAGCTTATAAAATAATCTGAAGCGTATATAAATTTGATTCGTCCATTATGTAATGTATAGTGTATGGTCTATCCTTTATCTGGCAGGGATAACCTCAATACCTGCTAAGAACATGTTAAATATGGCACTATGGAAGTGAACTATAGGAAGCTAGTACCTCCTACTGTATATCGTACCACGTGGCAGTCTGTTCTCCTTCACTGTTGGCTGGGTGAGTAAAATTTAAACACTGTATTAGAAGAGTCTCTGTAACTGGCTTTTCACTCATGAAGGTACCATACATTATTATGTACACCGCTCCAGAATGGTGCTAAGTTTCTGAATTTATTTCCATGCAAAGCTGAATGCTCAAACAATATTTTGATATGCATATGAAGTGCTTGAGACAGACATAACACAAAAAGAAGTAATTCAAGTGTTTACCACCAAGATAAGTAATATCATCACACGTCTTGGACATTGTTATATAATATTTCATACACTGTAGTTTTGAAATGATAATATTGTGTTCTCTTCTCCTTCACGTGTTAGACTTTTTTTTATGGATCGAGAGCCCAAGAAGGACACTGAGTATGTTGCACTGATTGTAAACATTATTCACAAAATGATACACATTCTGTAAATGAGGTGGAAACTGATAAAAGTGTGAGGTATATCACAACAGTTCCTCATTGGCCAATACTTTCAAAGATGCCGTCAAATAAATTTTGTAGCAGGAAAAATATCCGGTCTACGAGATAAATGGACAAGAATTCCTTCTTTAGTAAGTTTATTCAGGTATACACAAATACAGTTACATAGATTATCATACATAGCAGCATATGTCTAGAGAACTTGGGATAACCCAAAAAAGTCAGAGTGACTTATTTCCATTGGAGACCTTTGATCTCCTGAGCAAAGATAATATATTATCTCGAATAATTATTTAGTGTAAATGCCTGATGCTATTAATTAACAAGAGTTCTCAACAATGTGAAAATAACCTTTGCCATATTTTTGCACAATGTTTTTCTTAAAATTTTCAATTATGCAAGACACAACTTCCTGTTATTTGTTTTATACCTTTGAACTGAATAATAAAGATTGAATATACATGCATGCCTTTTATTTAACATTTTGAAATATTGTATTTCGTATTTTTGATGCCATCGACAAGCGGTGGACACATGAGTTACTGCTCATCACTAGTAAAATTATCCTAGAAAGTGTTGTGCTAAAGCCTAAAATATTTTTTTATTTTTTGGCTGATTTTACTAATGATACAAATTGTTTCAAAGGCAAGGCATCAGAGCTGCCTAATCACCTGTCTCACCTTCATTTGATAACTACGAAGATCACTTCGTGATCTTCATAGTTATCAAATGTTTCTTACTAACTCAGTTATAGACTCTGCGTTTTAGTTTGTGTTTTTATGGGGTTGATACATCTGCAAATTTTGTTTTATGGATACAATTATACAGGATAGAATTCCTAACATCTGCCAGTTTTTGTTCGACTTAATAAAGTTATCTTAATCACTACAATATTTTATCTATAAATTTCATACATTAAGTATTAATATTAGTGACACTTGGCTGGGTGACTTTCGTTGATTCTATTTTCTCTAGGGAAAGATGCACATATTTAAAAAATGTTGACTCATGTTACAGTAGCCGATACCTTAAAGTAATCAAGATCTTTAACCTTACTTGTATACGTCAAATTTTGTGACTTCAGTAAATTCTCAATTAGCTCAGTGTGATCTGACTCTCTTTACATTTTATTACATTTCTAAGTGCGCTCTCTCTCTCTCTCTCTGTCTCTCTCTCTCTCTCTCTCTCTCTCTCTCTCTCTTTCTTTCTTTCGCCCAAGATTTCTCATTTGTGGCTACTGCAAAGGTCCTGAACACACACCCACACTCAGAGGCACACACAAACACGTACACAGCGGCACACACACACATAAACACACACACAGAGTAACACACACACACACACACACACACACGCACACAGACACACACACGCACACAGACACACAACACGCACACACACACACACACACACACACACACACACACACACACACACACACATACGCACACAGCATCAACATACACTCCATCACTGTGTTGCCAGAGGCGTGCTTATACAACAGATATAAAACTGCAACATTAACACCCCTCCTTCAGAGTGCCGACACTGTACTTCCCATCTCCAGGACTCAAGTCCGGCCTGCCGGTTTCCCTGAATCCTTTCATAAATGTTACCTTGCTTATGCTCCAACAGCACGTCAAGTTCTAAAAACCATTTATCTTCATTTGTTCCTGTCTATAATGCTCACGTACGCTTGCTGGAAGGCCAAGCCCCTCTCAAACAAAACCTCCTTTAAGCCCTCCCTCCAACCTTTCCTAGGTCGACCCCTACCCCGCCTTCCCTCCACTTCAGATTTGTTTGCTCTCTCGAAGTCATTGTATTTTGTTCCAGTCTCTCTACATGTCCAAACCATCTCAGTAACCCCTCCTCAGCCCTCTGGATAATAGTTATGGTAATCCCACACCTCCTCCTAATCTTCAAACTACGGATTCTCGGCATTATATCCACACCACACATTGCCCTCAGACATGACAACTCCACTGTCTCCAGCTTTCTCCTTGTTGCAACATTCACAACCCATGTCTCAAACCCATACAAGAGCATTGGTATAACTATACTCTTATACATTCCCCTCTTTGCTTTCATGAAGCTCTTTGTCTCCACAAACTCCTCAGTGCACCGCTCACCTTTTTCCCCTCGTCAATTCTATGAGTCACCTCATCCTTCATAGACCCATCTGCTGACACGTCCAGTCCCAAATATCCGAACACATTCACCTCCTCCATATTATGTCCCTCCAAACTTATATCGAATCTTCCTTTACCTAATTTTTTTGTTATCCTCATAACCTTACTCTTTCCTGTGTTCACTTTTAATTTTCTTCTTTTACATACCCTACCAAACTCATCCACCAACCTCTGCAACTTCTCTTCAGAATCTCCCAAAAGCACAGTGTCATCAGCAAAAAAAAAAAAAACTGTGACAACTCCCACTTTGTGTTAGATTCTTTATCTTTTAACCCCACACCTCTTGCGAACACCCGAGCATTAACTTCTCTTACTAGTCCATCAATAAATATACTGAACAACCATGGTGACATCACACATCCTTATTTAAAGCCTACTTTTACTGGGAAATAACCCCCGTCTCGCCTACATGCTCTAACCTGAGCCTCACTATCCTCGTAAAAACTTTTCACTACTTACAATAACCTACCTCCTATTCCATACATTTGCAACATCTGCCACATTGCCCCCTTATTCACCCTGTCATATGCCTTTTCTAAATCCATAAATGCCACAAAAACCTCTTTACCCTTAACCAAATACTGTTCACCTATGTGTTTCACTGCAAACACTTGGTCTACACAACCCCTACCCTCCCTAAAGCCTCCTTGTTCATCTGCTCTCCTGCTTACCGTTTTACACTTAATTCTATCAATAATAAATCTGTTGAGCATACAAGGTATGCTCAACAGATTTATTCCCTTATGATTTTTACACTCTCTTTCGTCCCCTTAGCCTTTATACAAAGGATCTACGTATGCTCTCTGTCAATCCCTAGGTACCTTAACGTCTTCCATACATTTATTAAATAAAAACACTAACCGCTCCAAAACTATATCCCCATCTGCGTTTAATATTTCTATCTTTATCCTATCAATCCCTGCTACTTTACCCCCTTTCATTCTACTCACTTCCCCACGCACTTCCCTCACACTCACAACTTGTTCTTCCTCACTCCTACAAGATGCTATTCCTCCTTCCCTATACACGAAATCACTGCTTCCCTATCTTCATCAACATTTAACAGTTCCTCTGAATATTCCCTCCATCTTCCCGATACCTCTAATTCTACATTTAATAACTCTCCTCTCCTATTTTTAACTAAGAAATCCATTTTTCTCATGGCTTTCTCAGCTTATTAATCTCACTCGAAAACTTTTTCTTAATATCAACAAAATTTGTTGATAACGTCTCACCCATTCTCTCATTTGCTCTCTTTTTACATTGCTTCACCACTCTTTTAACCCCTCTTTTTCTCTCCACATACTCCTCCCTCCTTGCATCACTTCTACTTTGTGAAAACCTCTCCTATGCTAACTTTTTCTCCCTTACTACTCTCTTTACATCATCATTCCACCAATCACTCCTCTTTCCCCCGCATCCACTTTCCTGTAACCACAAACTTCTGCTGAACACTAACACTACATTCTTAAACCTACCCCTTAAATCTTCGACCCCATTGTCTCTATTCTCATTAGCTCATCTGTCTTCCAACAGTTGTTTAATATCTTACCCTAACTGCCTCCTCCTCTAGTTTATGAACCTTCATTTCTTTCTTACTTGCTGCTTCCATTTTCCTTGCATCTCATCTGCCTTTAACTCTCACTGTAGCTACAATTAAAAAGTGATCTGATATATCTGTGGCCCCTCTATAAACATGTACATCTTGAAGTCTACCCAACAGTCTTTTATCTACCAATACGTACTCCAACAAGCTACTGTCATTTCGCCCTACATCATATCTTGTATACTTATTTATCCTCTTTTCTTAAAATATATATATTACCTACAACCAAACCCCTTTCTATACAAAATTTAATCTAATGCTCTCCATTATCATCAACACCTGGTACCCCAAACTTACCTGCCGCACCCTCTCTAAATGCTTCTCATACTCTAGCATTTAGGTCCCCTACCGCAATTACTCTTTCACTTGGCTCAAAGGTTACTACACACTCGCTTAACATCTAAAATTCCTCTCTTTCATCTACACAAATCTCTTCTCCAGGTGCATACACAATTATTGTGACTCACTTTTCACATCCGACCCTTATTTTAATCCTCATAATCCTTGAATTTATAAATTTATGTTCCCTCTTCTCTCTCAGTAACTGATCCTTTAACATTATTGCTACTCCTTCCTTAACTCTAAATCTCTTAGATACTCTTGACTTAATCCCATTTATTTCTCCCAACTGAAACTCCCTACCCCCTTCTGCCTTGTTTGGCTTAGGGCCAGGACATCCAACTTCCTTTCATTCAAAACTTTTGCAATCACTTCTTTCTTATCTGCACTACATACACGTACATTGAAACGTCCTAATTTTATAAAGTTCTTTTTAGTAATTTATACAGGAGGAGTTACTAACCCATTGCTCCCGGCATCTAATCGCCTCCTACCACACGCATAGCATATGGAGGAAGAATTCTGTTCCACTTCCCTATGGAGATAAACAGAAATAAACAAAAATAATAACTAGGAAACAACTAGAAGAAAACCCAGAGAGGTGGTTACTATAACTAAGCTTGTACATGCATGTGTAGTGTGTCCTAAGTGAGGGTAGAAGTAGCAAGACGTACCTGCAATCTTGCATGTTTATGAGACAGAAAAGGACACAAGCAATCCTACTATCATGCAAAATAATTACAGGCTTATGCTTCACACTCATTTGGCAGGACGGTAGTACCTCCCTGGGTGGTTGCTGTCTACCAACCTTATATCCTTTATATATATATATATAATATATATATATAATATATATATATAATATATAATATATATATATATATAATATATATATAATATAGAATGTAAGTGTGGGGGAGGTACGTGAGGCATTACGTAAAATGAAAGGGGGTAAAGCAGCTGGAACTGATGGGATCATGACAGAAATGTTAAAAGCAGGGGGGGATATAGTGTTGGAGTGGTTGGTACTTTTGTTTAATAAATGTATGAAAGAGGGGAAGGTACCTAGGGATTGGCAAAGAGCATGTATAGTCCCTTTATATAAAGGGAAAGGGGACAAAAGAGACTGTAAAAATTATAGAGGGATAAGCTTACTGAGTATACCAGAAAAAGTGTACGGTAGGGTTATAATTGAAAGAATTAGAGGTAAGACAGAATGTAGGATTGCGGATGAGCAAGGAGGTTTCAGAGTGGGTAGGGGATGTGTAGATCAAGTGTTTACATTGAAGCATATATGTGAACAGTATTTAGATAAAGGTAGGGAAGTTTTTATTGCATTTATGGATTTAGAAAAGGCATATGATAGAGTGGATAGAGGAGCAATGTGGCAGATGTTGCAAGTATATGGAATAGGTGGTAAGTTATTAAATGCTGTAAAGAGTTTTTATGAGGATAGTGAGGCTCAGGTTAGGGTGTGTAGAAGAGAGGGAGACTACTTCCCGGTAAAAGTAGGTATTAGACAGGGATGTGTAATGTCACCATGGTTGTTTAATATATTTATAGATGGGGTTGTAAAGGAAGTGAATGCTAGGGTGTTCGGGAGAAGGGTGGGATTAAATTTTGGGGAATCAAATTCAAAATGGGAATTGACACAGTTACTTTTTGCTGATGATACTGTGCTTATGGGAGATTCTAAAGAAAAATTACAAAGGTTAGTGGATGAGTTTGGGAAAGGTGTGGAGAAATTTTCTCCAGGAGGGGGGTATCAGCCCCCTTCAGCCCTTTCAGCCCTGAGGGGCCAAGCCCTCTCAGCCCTGAGGGGCCACTCAGAAGGGGCGAGCGTCTTGTTTACTGCTAGAGTGAGTAATTGATCACAGATGCTATGCCACGTAGTCAAGTGACCTCTGCTCCTTGCAGCGGTGTTGCAAAGTGTATTTTTATAAGAGACAATACATTCTTACTTTAGCAGGACAATTAAGGAAAATCCTGCTCCCACTTTATTACCATAGTAAAGATAGTGTACATTGTTGTCTATGATTAAGACAGCAAGAAACAAACATTCTGCTTTGCTTCATCGAGGAGGTGACAAGGATGCAAGGTACTAGGTCAGCGTTTTTTTTTTTTGTGCTAGGCAGTGACGGCATGGAGCGCTGTGGCGTCCGGGAGACTGTCTTTGACTCTAGAGAGAGTGACACTGACGCCAGGACACTGATCTGTGCGTTAGTGGGAATAAAGTGTCTCACAAAACACGATAAACATAAGAGAAGTGTGATCAGCTTCTCTTGTGATACATTGTGAACAATAAAGACAAATCTTGTGGAACATAGTGTACCAGTGTGCGTTTCCTAGACAATGGAAGACGTGGACATCCAAGGACACTTCAGCTTCTATCAAGTCACCGATACCTGTCGAAGGTGTTGAGAACACCATAGCTCACGTTACAAAGAGCAAGGTATGTTACGAATTTCTTGTAGATCGGGGGATTGCGCAATTCTTGAGTCACAAGGAGTTTGTAATCAACCTATAATCGGCAGTAAGGTGTGGACTTTTGAGTCCAAACAAGTAGGTATTTCGTCAGCCATCATCGAATGAAATATGCTGACATAACACCCCCTAGGGGTAATTTATACTTACAAATTGTATCTCTTGACAGCCCACTGTTGTGATGGTTTCGACAGCTTCTAGACCTCGTCTGCAGGGGCGGCTGTGTAGACGATTTGCTGTCATTTATCAGCTAAGTGTTCATTATATATAGTTATAATAAACACAGCAGGTAAGGCCAAAATTCTCAACAGAGTTTGGTCGTGCTCGAACCGGATAAAGACCACACTGTGGTCCAAATATGTTGTACTACAGTGTACAAATAACCTATGAGCCAAGGTCCTTCGAAAAAAGCTGTAAAACTAGTGTTTTACAATATAAATCAGTATAAATGAGTCCCTCCAGACTCAATCACAGAGAATGGGCAGCCAAAAGAAAACGGGCGCTCACCCAGCGTTCACCCAAAAGAAAACGGGCGCTCACCCAGCGGACACCCAAAGAAAACGGGAGCTGGGTGACTCACCCACATCCTGCACCCACTGCTCCAATCTCGAGAAATCGCTGATTAAGACAACACCGAGTGATGTTGTTTGTCTGAGTGTATATATACACAGTGTTTATAATGTTTATAGACAGAAATTAAGAGACAAGATTGTGTTAAAGTTTGTTTCTTATAGATCTACCTGTTATATTAAAGGAACTTATATATAAAGTGTAAGCTTTCAAATATATATTAACAGTGAAATTTATATATGTGTAAGTAATATTCACGTGTGATTACAGTTATACAGTGACATTTATAGTGTATAGTGAATGAAGTGTATAACATCGTTATTTACGATTAATCATCATGGGCAGGCTGACACAGCAAACTCTAAGCCATAAACACCAGACACATGTACCCTGTACCCTTCATGGTCATTGACCCTGAGGTTAAGCTTAGTGGGTCAGTAGTGTCTGACTCGATTATTGCTGACTTAAGCATAACAAAAACTCAGCTGTTTATAGCAGTACAGTGTTTTTTAAACACTCTAAGTGTGGTGCTAGAATTTTCAGTATACCATTAAAATGGCTTGTTTGAAAACTCAGTTTCAGTCTTTACAGACTAAGATTACACAATTAGAAAATCTAATTTCAGTCTGTCTAGGATTAACTCAAGATACAAACATAGATTTTGATGATCTTGAGGTCAAGTTTGAATTATTTACACAACGTCTGGAAATAATTAATTCAGACTATACACATTATGAAAATAAATTTCTTGAATCAGATCCATCTGAGGATGAAATTAAAAATGTTTTGGATACTTTTAGTGATCAACAATTAAGGTGGACAGGAGTACAGGCTATCTGCCGTAAAACTCTGTCACAGAGACCTACTATAACTAGTGGGCAACCACCTGTTACACCTGTAACAACAACAAGTGTCCCATTACCAAGCTTACCTACATTGTCATTACCTATTTTCCAAGGTCATAATTATGAAGAATTCATTAGTGGTTTTCAATCCATAGTAAATTCACGAACTGACATAGATGAGATTGCTAAGTTCAATTACCTTAAATGTCTTGTGAAGGGAGAACCCTATGAACTGATTAAGTCATTTCCGGTGGTTAAAGGTAATTATCAAATAGCCTTACGTGTCTTAGCAGACAATTACTTCGATGCTGACAAGGCTAGAGTTAGACATGCAGTCTTAATATCAAGCTTGAAGCCACCCAAACATTGTTTTTCAGACTTACAGGCATTTAGAATTACATTAGACAATAGTCTCAGATCTCTAGGTGCTAAATATGACCTAAGACAATGTGATTGGTTTATCAGTGGTATTGTACAAGATAAGTTGTCACCACAAACTATTGAACGATTAAATATTATGTTCAATAAACGCTATTTCACTTGTGAGGAAATTAGCAATGGTTTACAAACAATAGTTTCATGCATGCAAGCAACGAGACAAGATGAAAAATCCACAAATCCAGTGGATAATAAACCTTCAACTCAGTATAAAAAGAGTATACCTACTCCCACTAAACCACATAATGGGAAATCCCATATAGGCATTTATCAAGCTGTGAATACAATAGACAGTAAACAGACTGTCATACATAAACGTACTCCAAAATGTGTACTTTGTGATGGAACACATTGGGCACAGTATTGTAGTCAATACACATCAATGGAGGCACGTAAACAACGTGTTCATCAGCTGAAAAGATGCATCAAGTGTTTAGGTGAACACAAGGGAGGAAAATGCTCACTGAAGAAGTGTTTTAAATGCAAGGGTATGCATCATACAGCATTATGCCCAAATACTTTTGCTGAACAGCAGCAGACTTCCACAGAATCAGGAAGTCAACAAGCAACAGCATTAAATGTGAGAGATAAGTTTAAAGCAACTGCTCTCCCGATAGCTCGAGTTGAGTTATCTAATAAATTACACAAAACCAATGTGCTAACACTATTTGATCAAGGCTCACAAAGGTCCTTCATAAGAAGATCAGTGTTGCAGAAACTGAATAAACAACCCTATGCCAAAATACAGTTAGATATAGCTGGTTTTTTCCATAATTCTGGTAAACAGACATATGACCTAGCCAAAATCACTGTTGGTCTAGGAAACAGGAAAAAGACAGTAGAAGCTGTGGTAGTAGATGATTTGCCTAAGTCTGTGCAGATCCAGGGATTAAAAGAAACAGTTGCAGCACTGAAAGCAGCTAAGGTCAAGTTAGCCTGTCCTGACATACAGACGGACACAATTAGTCCAATTGATTTAATCATTGGAAGTGATTATTATCACTGTTTTGTGCAAAATATAGTAAGTAAACATGATGTTCACTTGCTGAAAACAGCAGGAGGCCACATGATATGTGGTCCCATTCCCTCTCAAAGTGGGAAAGAAGCTGATATTGATTCAGTGGAAAATGTACTAGTTACGAGAATAACCGCTGATCATGTACCACAGCAAAAATTATCATTACTGGAAGAAATGAATGAACCAGTTGATAAGTTGTGGGATTTAGATGCGATAGGTATTGATGTAA
Source organism: Cherax quadricarinatus (assembly GCF_038502225.1). NCBI lineage: Eukaryota > Metazoa > Arthropoda > Malacostraca > Decapoda > Parastacidae > Cherax > Cherax quadricarinatus. Next base: position 52,383,849 of record NC_091299.1, on the reverse strand, counting down.
ATAAACCAAGCCCACAAGAGTCTCAGACTTATAACCAATATTTGGACACTGTCAAATATAAAGATGGACAGTATTGGGTTAGGTTACCATGGAAATTAAATCCACCACATCTGCCTAGCAATTATCGCATGGCTTTCGGACAGATGAAAGCACAAATACATGAGCTCAGGAAGAATCCAGAGCTACTGACTGTCTATGATAATATCATACAAGAACAGTTGGACAATAAATTCATTGAGGAAATAGTCGAAGATAAGTTGAAGACAAACGCTCATTATCTCCCGCACCATGGAGTCAGAAAAGATTCTGAAACCACTCCACTACGTGTTGTATATAATTGCAGCGCACGTGCAAATAAAGATGTAGCAAGTCTTAATGACTGTCTGATGACCGGACCCTCACTAACTGAGAAGCTTGGAGACGTGCTTATGAAATTTCGCACAAACCCATATGCCTACACGGCTGATATTTCCAAGGCTTTCTTAAGAGTAGGACTACAAGAAATAGATAGAGATTATACTCGATTCTTGTGGCCTGAAAATCCACATGATCCTCAAAGTCCTGTGAAAACTTATCGTTTCAAATCAGTATTATTTGGTGCAACATCCTCTCCATTCTTACTAGAAGCTACTCTAAATACACATTTGAAGAAATCTGAAAGTCCCTTCAAAGAAGTCTTAAAGAAAAGTTTCTATGTGGACAATCTTCAAGGTACTGTGAATAAAGAGGAGGATTTGAAATCCTTATACAGAGAAGCTAACAAGGAGATGAAAGAAGCAAATATGCCTCTAAGGATGTGGAATACAAATTCAAAGCAATTAAGGGAACTTATCAAAGAAGATTTCCCTGAAACTGAAATTCCTGATTGCAACAATATGCTGGGACTTAATTGGAACACACAGGAAGATACTTTGAGTCTCAAAAAGATAAACAATAAATCATGCAGTACACTCACTAAACGTAGTTTACTGTCAGAGGTATCACAATGTTTTGATCCTCTAGGACTCGTCTCACCAATTACCATAAAAGGTAAAATGCTTATGCAAGATGCATGGAAACTCAAAATTGGATGGGATGAGAACTTGCCTCTAGAAATGAGTCAAGCATGGGATGAAATATCCAGGGAGTTTAAACAACTTCATCAAATTAAATTTCCCAGACAAATAGGTCAAGAGGGAAACAAGTACACATTACATGTGTTCTGTGATGCGTCAACCAGAGGTTATGGCGCTGTAGCTTACATGAGTAATGCTGAAGGAAGTACACTAATTACTTCAAAGGCCAGGGTAGCACCCTTGAAGGTCAGAACAGTACCACAATTGGAACTGACAGCACTCTATGTAGGTACAAAATTAGCTGTCTATCTCAACAAAGTACTTGATCATCTCACTATTGAGAAAACCGTGATCTGGAGTGATAATGAGGCAGTTCTCCAGTGGTTAAGAAATAATAAGAGTAAGTTGGTCTATGTACAGAACAGAGTAGCAGAAATAAAAGAGATGCAGAGAGATTATCTCTTTCTTCACGTCTCTACCCAAGAGAATCCAGCTGACATGTTGTCACGTGGTGTCCCACTCAAGAAATTTGTGGATAATAAATTATGGCTCCACGGACCGAACTGGCTCTCTAATGAAAATAACTGGCCTCAGCAAAAAGCTCACATTATGCCAGAAGAAACAGTCTGCTTGAACACAGCAGAAATAAGTTGTGTAAATACTGCAGACACAACAGAAATAGTCATTGATGGATCTAATTACTCATCTTTGGGTAAACTCTTAAGAGTTACAGCTCTTGTCTTTAAATTCATTAAAGGAATTAAACCTGATTATGAATGTCTTGAACCCATTAAATACTGGGTGAAACTAATACAGAAAGATGTTTTCTCTACAGAATATAAATTTCTAGAAACACAAGATAAATCCCCAAAGAAACCTGTCATGATTAATTCTTTAGGACTTTATCTCGACTCAGAAAAGATTATAAGATGTCGAGGAAGAATTCATAATTCTTCACTACCTAAAGAAGCCATACATCCAATATTGATCCCCAAGAATCATTGGCTAACAAAACTGATTGTGCAAAACGCCCACAGTAACGTGTTACATGGTGGGGTAGCTGACACACTTTGTCATATACGACAATCCTACTGGATACCTCAAGGTCGACAAAGTGTGAAAAAACAAATAAAGGACTGTATTACTTGTCGTCACTACGATATGCGAGTATGTCAGTATCCAGGTCCACCTCCATATCCCTCTGAAAGAGTTTGTCATATCACTCCATTTGAGGTGACAGGTGTAGATTATACTGGACCAATAATTTTAACCAAAACAGTTGACAAAGTTCCCATCAAGGTGTACATCTGTTTGTTCACTTGTGCTACAACTAGAGCAGTACATCTAGAAGTAGCCACTGACATGTCTGCTGAAACCTTTATCAAATTATTCAGAAGGTTTGCAGCCAGAAGGGCATGTCCCAGACTGATGATTTCAGATAATGCAACGAACTTTGTTGCTGGTGCTGCTTATATAAGCAAGATCTTTGATCAACCAGAAGTACAACAGATGCTGAATCAACGCAGATGTCGTTGGAGATACATTCCTCCTAAATCTCCATGGCACGGCGGATTTTATGAAAGAATGATCGGCATTGTAAAACGTTGTTTAAGGAAGACTCTTCATCGTCAGAGAATAGACTTAGAAGAATTCCGTACAGTTGTGACTGAAATAGAAAATAGAGTCAACAACAGACCTCTAACTTATGTTACCGATGATCTGGACAATTTAGAAGTGTTAAGTCCATCTCATTTACTCCATGGCAGAAGGCTCGAACCTGTTCCTCCCATGAATGATAAAGAAATCATAGAGGATCCTACTTATTTCGAACCTGAGCAACTCAGACGTAAATTCAAACACCTTAATAAAGTGATTGAACGTTGGGAGAAAATTTGGCGAGAAGACTATCTCACCTCATTGAGAGAACACTTCTATGGAGCTGGTGTTCCTGAAAATCATAAGTCCTTAAGACCTGGTGACATAGTGATTATCGACAATGATGGTCCGAGGTCCCAATGGCCACTTGGAAAAATTGTGACCATATATCCTGATGCAAATGGAATCATCAGGACAGTTGATGTTTTGAGCAAAGGTGTAGTGAATAAGCGGACAATAAATAAACTAGTGCCGTTAGAATTACACAGTGTTGAAAACAAAATTAGTGATTCTCCAGAAACCACACAGACTAAAGCTGTTCAGAAAAGACAAGCAGCAGTGGTGGCGAGTGAGAAAATTAAATTAATGTTAAGTGATGAATAGTTCACCTGCAGCGAACCTCCGCCGCCCCCCAGTGTGGAGAAATTTTCTCCAGGAGGGGGGTATCAGCCCCCTTCAGCCCTTTCAGCCCTGAGGGGCCAAGCCCTCTCAGCCCTGAGGGGCCACTCAGAAGGGGCGAGCGTCTTGTTTACTGCTAGAGTGAGTAATTGATCACAGATGCTATGCCACGTAGTCAAGTGACCTCTGCTCCTTGCAGCGGTGTTGCAAAGTGTATTTTTATAAGAGACAATACATTCTTACTTTAGCAGGACAATTAAGGAAAATCCTGCTCCCACTTTATTACCATAGTAAAGATAGTGTACATTGTTGTCTATGATTAAGACAGCAAGAAACAAACATTCTGCTTTGCTTCATCGAGGAGGTGACAAGGATGCAAGGTACTAGGTCAGCGTTTTTTTTTTTTTGTGTATTAGGGCAGTGACGGCATGGAGCGCTGTGGCGTCTGCCAGACTATCTTTGACTCTATGGAGAGTGACACTGACGCCAGGATACTGATCTGTGCGTTAGTGTGAACAAAGTGTCTCACAAAACACGATAAACATAAGAGAAGTGTGATCAGCTTCTCTTGTGATACATTGTGAACAATAAAGACAAATCTTGTGGAACATAGTGTACCAGTGTGCGTTTCCTAGACAATGGAAGACGTGGACATCCAAGGACACTTCAGCTTCTATCAAGTCACCGATACCTGTCGAAGGTGTTGAGAACACCATAGCTCACGTTACAAAGAGCAAGGTATGTTACGAATTTCTTGTAGATCGGGGGATTGCGCAATTCTTGAGTCACAAGGAGTTTGTAATCAACCTATAATCGGCAGTAAGGTGTGGACTTTTGAGTCCAAACAAGTAGGTATTTCGTCAGCCATCATCGAATGAAATATGCTGACATAACACCCCCTAGGGGTAATTTATACTTACAAATTGTATCTCTTGACAGCCCACTGTTGTGATGGTTTCGACAGCTTCTAGACCTCGTCTGCAGGGGCGGCTGTGTAGACGATTTGCTGTCATTTATCAGCTAAGTGTTCATTATATATAGTTATAATAAACACAGCAGGTAAGGCCAAAATAGGAGTGAATAGAGACGAATGGTACTTGGTACCTGACGATCTGTTGGAGTGTAAGCAGGGTAATATTTAGTGAAGGGATTCAGGGAAACCAGTTATTTTCATATAGTCGGACTTGAGTAAAGGAAATGGGAAGTACAATGACTGCACTTTAAAGGAGGGGTTTGGGATATTGGCAGTTTGGAGGGATATGTTGTGTATCTTTATATGTGTATGCTTCTAGACTGTTGTGTTCTGAGCACCTCTGCAAAAACAGTGATAATGTGCGAGTGTGGTGAAAGTGTTGAATGATGAAAGTATTTTCTTTTTGGGTATTTTCTTTCTTTTTTGGGTCACCCTGCCTCGGTGGAAGACATCCGACTTGTTGAATATATATATATATATATATATATATATATATATATATATATATATATATATATATATATATATATGAATATGAAAAACAACCACTGTGAAAGAATAATGAAATTCCAAGCGCTTTCGTGACTACTCACATTATCAAGGAACCATAAAAGTAATGAATGCATGTATATTGTTCGCCAAAACCGTAGTCCTGGCACTGGTCTCAATCTTGCGATGACCCGTCTCTGCCTCCCGAGGGAGAAAGGTTTCTACAATAATGCGTCGTATGCTGCTCAAGCACTCTTCTGGTCAGTTCAACTGGTGCATCTCATAAGAGACAACACCATATGTACTCCTAACTATGGATACTAGCGAGGAGGAGGATATGTCGTTATCACGGGTAACAGCTTGTCTGGTACGTTGACTCCATGGTACACTAGTGTGGCCGCAGTCATCTCTGGGTCCTCTTCGGGAGGGGGTATCAGTCCTAGTTGCCTGCGGAATGTCTCAGTAACTTCGCACTCCAGAAGATAGTGTGTTAGGGGCCGCTGGACAACGTGCTGGCAGTACTAGCACATCTCCTCCTCAGCCTTGTCTACCATCATCTTGGCTGTGGGAAAGCCCAAACGAAGCCGATGGATGGCGGTATACTGCGCTCTGTACCAGCTTCTATCATATGGAAGGGGTTCTTCCTGAGTCTTTGCTCGGTATCACTGTTGAGATGGGGTATCACCTAAGACCTCCCCCATAAGTTTCATGGCTCTGGCAGCCACCAGTTTGGTCTGTCGTAGGCTGATGGGAACAGTAATCCCAACATGTGGATAGTCTGTGGCTGCCTTGGCTGCATCATCTGCCGCCTCATTACCCGGATGCCAGCATGGCTGGGGATCCAGTTCAATGTCGATCTGTTACCCTGAACATCTAAGGCTGTCATTATGCTCAGGATCGATGTGATGAGGTGAACATTGTCCTGTGGTTGAGGATGGGAGAGGGCATTGATTGCAGAGGTGGAATCAACATGTGTGACAGGTCGGAGTCGATGTCGTAGGGCATGTGACAATGCCTGATGAATCGCCTCCAGCTCAGCTTGAAGGATCGTGCAGTGGTCAGGGAGTCGCTAGCCTTGTGTGTGACCATTGTGGTACAGTCCAGCTGCTTCTCTCTTCCTGTCAGGGTCGACAGAACCATCTGTGAAATACACTGCACATGTGCCTCCCTCTGCCAGTGCCATGCTTGTCTCAGCATGATTGCTGAGAGTGTCTTGACTGCAGAGACGCTTAGAGATGGGTAATTGCATGAAGCAAACATCGACTGGATCTGGGCGCCAGGGAGGTGGTGGATGATACCCAGCAACAGGAAGGTCACAACTCTTCTCAATGCATGAAAGGAAAGCATATAAAAGGTCTAGACCACACCTCACCATCATATCCCACAACAAAGCAACACCTGACGCTCGACTCATAAGAAAGAGAACACTGCAGCAGGCCTGCTGGCCCAACTGGACAGGTCCTTCACGCAACCCACAAACTATTCCCCCCAAGTATTAAGATTTATTATTTGTCCAAGGTTTTAAATTCTTCCCAAATTCTATTGATAATGTGAGTAGTCATGAAAGCGCTTGGAATTTCATTATTCTTTCACAGTGGTTGTTTTGCATATTCTGAAATCACCTCTTTACTGTGATCTTATTGCATATATATATATATATATATATATATATATATATATATATATATATATATATATATATATATATATATATATATATATATATATATATACAATAAGATCACAGTAAACAGGTGATTTCAGAATATGAAAAACAACCACTCTGAAAGAATAGAGAAATTCCAAGCGCTTTCGTGACTACTCACATTATCAAGGAACTATGAAAGTAAAGCATCCAAGGAAGCTATATAAGGGGTCTGGCCAGCACCTCACTATCAGAGGGCAATTGGGAATGTTTGGTTTTAACATAGAGCTATATACCATTCCTTTACTAATATTAATTTCATCAGAGGATAAATCAGAAAATTTTTCAAAGTTAGAAAAGGCTTTTGCAATTTCAACATTATTAAGTTTTTTTGAAGTTGCAAAACTTAGGCCAAAACCTAGAGCAGCAGTTGTATGTCTAAAATTTCATCTGATAAGTTAATTACAAAATTGTTATTAGCATGCTTTGTCCCATCACTATTTTCAATTAAAATGTCTAATTTTCTTTGTAGTTTGCTCTAGAGTTCATTACAAATTCTTCTGAGTATATTATAGCAATGATCCAACATACTGTGTTTCCATTCTGATGGAATGGCCTGATTAAAAGAGTATTTTTTTGTTTCTCAATATTTTGAATGCTTCCTTCTCCTGTATTTTAGTTATTTCAATATGTTTCTGAAGAAAAATTCTCATAAAATCATCAAAAGGACAATCTCTCATGTCAAGGAGTCTATTGGGTAAAAGAGACTTGGGCAGAACTTGTTCATTTAAACAATTTTTTAAAAAATTAAGTCGAATTTTTAACTTGTAGGACTTGATCAGTGCAGAAGAAAACTGTGAAACAAAAGATATATGATTAGGAAAGCTTATCGAGAACATTCTGAAGAGTCGTGTGGTATCCATTAATGCAATAAGATCACAGTAAACAGGTGATTTCAGAATATGCAAAACAACCACTCTGAAAGAATAGAGAAATTCCAAGCACTTTCGTGACTACTCACATTATCAAGGAATTATGAAAGTAAAGCATCCAAGGAAGCTATATAAGGGGTTTGGCCAACACCTCACTATCAGATCCCACAACGGTTAAACACCTGACGTGCGCCGGCCCAACTGGACAGGTCCTTTGCACAACTCACCAACAAACTATTCTACCCAAGAAAATTTAAAAACTATTATTTGTCCAGTGTATTATTAAATTCTTCCCAAATTCTATTAATTATAAATGGATCTAATTTATATAAACCAAAGGAAATATTCATATTATTGTCAAAACTGCTTTTTATGAAACAAGATTCAATTATATTCCTGTCGACCACGGACTTGCTTGATACTACTTTCTCAACTTTTTGAAAATCAATTGGATGGTTAAAATCTCTTACATGAATAAATAGAGCATTGGAATCTTTTCCAGATCTAATGCTATATTTATGTTGTTTTAATCTTAGTTCGAGATTTTTACCAGTTTGACCGTAATAAACTTTACCGCAAATTTTACAAGGAATCTTATAGACACATCCATCAGCATTTTGGGGGAATTCTTTATCAAAATACTTTATCAAATAACTGTTCCTATGTCCACTATTATTCCTCGCATCAAGATAGAGTCAAACTGTCTGTTTTCTCATCAATGTTTTTGAGAGCTTTACGAATTTGTAGTCCTGAGTTCATAGATGAGGAAATATCCAAAATTTATGAAATAGGTAATGATTTAAAATACCCAAGAAATGTAATTGATAAATCTTTTAAAGTTGCTAGAAATACTTTTTACAATCCAAAAAGGGACAACCAGCCTTATTCAACTAAAAATATGTTGGTTCTCCCCTACCATGAAAACTTGGTTGATAAAGTTTATTACGGTCAAACTGGTAAAAATCTCGAACTAAGATTAAAACAACATAAATATAGCATTAGAACTGGACAAGATTCCAATGCTCTATTTATTCATGTAAGAGATTTTAACCATCCAATTGATTTTCAAAAAGTTGAGAAAGTAGTATCAAGCAAGTCCATGATCGACAGGAATATAATTGAATCTTGTTTCATAAAAAGCAGTTTTGACAATAATATGAATATTTCCTTTGGTTTATATAAATTAGATCCATTTATAATTAATAGAATTTGGGAAGAATTTAATAATACACTGGACAAATAATAATTTTTAAATTTTCTTGGGTAGAATAGTTTGTTGGTGAGTTGTGCAAAGGACCTGTCCAGTTGGGCCGGGGCGCTTCAGGTGTTTAACTGTTGTGGGATCTGATAGTGAGGTGTTGGCCAGACCCCTTATATAGCTTCCTTGGATGTTTTACTTTCATAGTTCCTTGATAATGTGAGTAGTCACGAAAGCGCTTGGAATTTCTCTATTCTTTCAGAGTGGTTGTTTTGCATATATATATATATATATATATATATATATATATATATATATATATATATATATATATATATATATATATATATATATGTCGTGCCGAATAGGCAGAACTTGCGATCTTGGCTTAAAAAGCAACGCTCATCTTGCCATATAGGACAAGTGAATATTTGTGTATGCAATAATTTCGCCAAAATCATTCTGAACCTAACGAAAAAAATATATTTCACTGTGTTTGTTTAGTATTAAATTACTGTAAACAAATCTAAAACATATTAGGTTGGGTTAGGCTAAAATAAATTGTTCTTGTTATAATAAGGTTAGGTAAGTTTTCTAAGATTCTTTTGGAGCGAAACTAAAATTTTTACATTAACATTAATGAAAAAAATATATATTTAAACGTATAAGATAAAATTTTAGAAAGGACTTAATTTTAAATGAGTTCTTGCTAATTGACCAGTTTTACATATTCGGCACGACATATATATATATATATATATATATATATATATATATATATATATATATATATATATATATATATATATAAACACATCGGCCGATTCCCATCAAGTCAGGGTGGCCCGAGAAGATCAAATAGCAACAGCTGTAAAAACAGCAGTTGAAGAAGCAACCGAAACAGCCACATCTTTAACAATATTAAAACAGCAGCAACACCACCAACAGACATAGGTAAAGCAACATAAGGAAAGGAGGACGAGAAAGAAACAGCTACAAAATCAGTAATTGCAGTTGCAGTAGAAGCAGTGTCTGAAACAGTTTAAGAAACAGCAATAACACTTGCGGCAAAAGTAGCTACAGCAGCAGCAGCAGCAGAAGAAGAAGCAGCAGCAGCAGCAGCAGCAGCAAAAATTTAAAAAAAAAACGAAAATAAAATCAGCATCAAAAACAAGAGTTACCAGCAGGAGGAATAGCAGGTACAATAATAATAACGACAACAGAAGCAGCAGCAATCAAAGTAAATAAATCCCACAGTATCGGTAGAGGCAGCAGCAAATATAAAAACAGCAGAGGCAGCAACAGTAGCAAGTACAACATTAGCAGCTGTAGCAACAGCAGAAGCAGTGGTAAACACAAGAACATAAGTAAAGGTAACATTAAGCACAGCAATAGCAGCAGCAATACAATAGCATCAGTAACAACACTAACAGTATCAGTAGCATCAGCAGCATATAAATCAGCAGCAGCAATAGCAGCAGCAGCAACAAGTACAGCTGCAGCAGCAACACCAGCAGCAGCACCAACAAGAACAGCTGCACTAGCAACAGCAGTCGCCCAGGTTATTCTATATATCTTCCGACTATTATTGATGAAGAAACTTGGTTATTCTTTCCCTGTAAATTTTCTTACCTCTGACCTTACAATCTTCAACCAAAGTTTCTAGAAATGCTAAATTGTTGAGCACATTTTCTCCGCTCTCAGGATTGTTATAGCTTTCAAAAATAATTATATTCCAAATGCATGAATTATACACAAGGAGTGCAACTGCTGTGCCACACACCTGCTGTTCTTTTTGCAAGTGTTTCTTCTGCTGATGCTGTTGCTACTGCTGCTCTCTGTGTCGTTACTCCTGATTTTACTTTGTCTTCTGCTGCTGTTCTTGTTGTTTTTCCTGCTTGTGCAGTAACTGCTGCCACTGCTGCTGTTGCTGCTGCTGTTTATGCTGAAGATGTTAATGTTAGTGTTGTTGCTGCACCTGCTAGTTCATTTGCTATTGTTGCTACTTCTACGGATTCTTCGCAAGACTTATCGCCAGAGAAGACAACACTCAATACGAAAGAATCCTGGAATCATCACTTATCTCTATATTCAACAACTTCAACCAGAACAACAGCTTCTATAACATAGGTGAACCACTTGCCAAGAAACTTCTTCATCTCTATCCCTTAAGAACATAATAAGAATGGAGGAACACTGCAGAAGATCCACTCATATACTTATTCAATCTCTTTTAAAAGCTGCCCATTTTTTAGACTTCTTCGCTCTACTCCGAAGATTGTCACGTGCAGCTTTCTGCACCTGACTTAGCATTCTCATCCTATATATAGTCACGTATGTTTCAACCAGGTAGATCTGTTTGTGACTTTATAAAGCCCACCGCGTGGGCGAAACGTTGTCAATAAAGGATCACATTATACTGTTTAAGTGTTTATATTTCCAATTGGAGTTGGTAAATGTGATATGGTGTTGGTGAACATGATTTTTGTGTTTCTGAGAAGATTTGATGGCAGTTAACCATTAAGTCTCGAGAATGTAACTTAAATTCGCTCAGGAAAATAATGTGGACTCTTTTGTGTGAATTTTAATGAAGTAATAGAGATTTGTGTAAATTTTAATGAAAATAAAGATTGTGTGAGAATATTTTCAAGAATAGGTTGAGAATACATATTTCATATCTAGACTTTAATTCACTCTATGCCAGTGCAATGGTTGAAATGAAGTGAGAGGATGGGGGGGGGAGGGGGGTAGTAGCGAGGGTAAGTCATGGTCTCAGGCACTTCCCTGGGATGACCCGACATCTTTCTCTGGTGAACTCACCTAATTCACCTAATTGTGGTTGCAGGGGTCGAGACTCAGCTCCTGGCCCCGCCTCTTCACCGACCGCTACTAGGTCCTCTCTCCTCCTGCTCCATGAGCTTTATCATACCTCGTCTTAAAACTATGTATAGTTCCTGCCTCCACTACATCGCTTGCCAGACTATTCCACTTCCTAACTACTCTATGACTCATCTGAGTCTTCAGCTTCCAATTGTGACCCCTTGTTGCTGTGTCCCATCTCTGGAACATCCTGTCTCTGTCCACCTTGTCTATTCCATGCAGTATTTTGTATGTCATTATCATGTCTCTCCTGACCCTCCTGTCCTCCAGTGTTGTCATACCGATTTCCCTTAGCCTTTCTTCATTGGACATTCCCCTTAGTTCTGGAACTAGCCTTGTTGCAAACCTTTGCACTTTCTCTAATTTCTTGACGTGTTTGACCAGATATGGGTTCCAAACTGGTGCTGCGTACTCCAGTATGGGCCTGACGTACACGGCGTATAAAGTCTTGAACGATTCCTTACTGAGGTACCGGAACGCTATTCTCAGGTTTGCCAAGAGCCCATATGCTGCAGCAGTTATCTGGTTAACGTGTGCTTCTGGCGATGTACTCGATATTATACCCACTCCTAGGTCTTTCTCCTTGAGTGAGGTTTGCAGCCTTTGGCCTCCTAGCCTATACTCTGTCTGCAGTCTTCTTTGCCCTCCTCCGATCTTCATGACTTTGCATTTGGCGGGGTTAAATTCTAGGAGCCAGTTTCGGGACCACACATCCAGCCTGTCCAGGTCTCTTTTTAGACCTGTCTGGTCCGCATCTGATTTAATTCTCCTCATTAACTTCACGTCATCTGCAAACAGGGACACTTCTAAGTCTATCCCTTCCGTCATGTTGTTCACATATACCAAGAATAGCACTGGTCCCAGGACTGACCCCTGTGGGACCCCGCTCGTCACTGGCGCCCACTGTGATACCTCACAATGGACCATGACTCGCTGTTGCCTCCCTGTTAGGTATTCTCTGATCCATTGCAGTGCCCTTCCTTTTATACGTGCCTTTTACTGTAGCTTTAGTACTAATCTCTTATGAGAAACTGTATCGAAGGCCTTCTTGCAGTCCAAGAAAATGCAATCAACCCACCCCTCCCTCTCATTTCTTACTTCAGTTACCTTGTCATAAAACTCTAGTAGGTTTGTGACACAGGATTTGTCTTCCATGACTCCGTGCTGGCTGTCGTTTATAATCTTGTTCCTCTCCAGGTGCTCCACCACTCTCCTCCTGATAATCTTTTCCAAGACTTTGCATACTATACATGTCAGTGACACTGGTCTGTAATTTAGTGCTTCATTTCTGTCTCCCTTCTTAAGGATGGGGTCTACATTTACCTTCTTCCATACTTCAGGTAGTTGCCCAGTTTCAAGGGAAGCGTTGAAGATTTTGGTTAGTGGCACATGTAGTGTCCCTGCTCAATCCCTAAGGACCCATGTAGACATGATGTCCGGTCCCACCGCCTTTGAGGTATCAAGGTCACTTAGCAGCTTCTCCACCTCCTCCTCAGTTGTGTGTAATTCATCCAACACTTGTTGGTATATCCCTTGTTGCTGTACCCCGCTGTTTTGTCTTCCCGTTGTCCCTTCAGCCTCCACTGTAAATATTCCTGAAATCTCATATTGAGCTCCTCACATACCTCCTGGTCACTTCTTTTGAGCTCCCCACCTTCCTTCCTCAGCCTGATTACCTGGTCCTTGACTATTGTCTTCCTCCTGATGTGGCTGTAGAGTAGTTTCGGATCAGACTTGACTTTCGATGCTGTCATTTTCATATTGCCGCTGCGCCTCCCTCCTTATCTGTGCGTACTCGTTTCTGGCTCGTCGACTAATCTCTTTATTCTCCTGAGTCCTTTGCTTTCTGTACTTTTTCCATGTGTATGCGTGTGTGTGTGTGTGTGTGTGTGTGTGTGTGTGTGTGTGTGTGTGTGTGTGTGTGTGTGTGTTTGTTTGTGTGTGTGTGTGTGTGTGTACTCACCTAATTGTGGTTGCAGGGGTCGAGACTCAGCTCCTGGCCCCGCCTCCTCACTGATCGCTACTGGATCCACTCTCTCTCTGCTTCCTGAGCTTTGTCATACCTCTTCTTAAAACTATGTATGGTTCCTGCCTCCACTACTTCACTTGCTAGGCTATTCCACTTGCTGACAACTCTATGACTGAAGAAATACTTCCTAACGTCCCTGTGACTCGTCTGAGTCTTCAGCTTCCAGTTGTGACCCCTTGTCCCTGTGTCCCCTCTCTGGAACATCCTATCTCTGTCCACCTTGTCTATTCCCCGCAGTATCTTGTATGTCGTTATCATGTCTCCCCTGACCCTTCTGTCCTCCAGTGTCGTCAGTCCGATTTCCCTTAACCTTTCCTCGTACGACATTTCCCTGAGCTCTGGGACTAGCCTTGTTGCAAACCTTTGTACTTTCTCTAACTTCTTGACGTGCTTGACCAGGTGTGGGTTCCAGACTGGTGCTGCATACTCCAGTATGGGCCTAACATACACAGTGTACAGTGTCTTGAACGATTCCTTATTAAGGTATCGGAACGCTATTCTCAAGTTTGCCAGGCGCCCGTATGCTGCAGCGGTTATTTGGTTGATGTGTGCCTCCGGTGATGTGCTCGGTGTTATGGTCACCCCAAGGTCTTTCTCCCTGAGTGAGGTCTGTAGTCTTTGTCCACCTAGCCTATACTCTGTCTGCGGTCTTCTTTGCCCCTCCCCAATCTTCATGACTTTGCATTTGGCTGGATTGAATTCGAGAAGCCAGTTACTGGACCACATGTCCAGCCTCTCCAGGTCTCTTTGCAGTCCTGCCTCATCCTCGTCCGATTTAATTCTTCTCATCAACTTCACGTCATCTGCGAACAGGGACACTTCAGAGTCTATACCTTCCATCATGTCGTTCACATATATCAAAAATAGCACTGGTCCTAGAACTGACCCCTGTGGGACCCCGCTCGTAACAGGCGCCCACTGTGATACCTCTTCACGTACCATGACTCGTTGCTGCCTCCCTGTCAGGTATTCCCTTATCCATTGCAGTGCCCTTCCTTTTACGTGTGCCTGATCCTCCAGCTTCTGCACTAATCTCTTGTGGGGAACTGTGTCAAAGGCCTTCCTGCAGTCTAGGAAAACGCAATCTACCCAACCCTCTCTCTCATGTCTTACTTCTGTTACCTTGTCATAAAACTCCAGGAGGTTTGTGATACAAGATTTGCCTTCCATGAACCCATGCTGGTTTTCATTTATAATCTTGTTCCTTTCCAGGTGTTCGACCACTCTCCTCCTGATAATCTTCTCCATGACTTTGCACACAATACATGTCAGAGACACAGGTCTATCTGTGTGTGTGTGTGTGTTTGTGTGTGTGTGTGTGTGTGTGTGTGTGTGTGTGTGTGTGTGTGTGTGTGTGTGTGTGTGTGTGTGTGTGTGATTAGGTTAGATTAGGTTAGGTGAGGTGAAGTCACAGAGTGACCTCACACCTCGCTTGCCGTCTCCGTCTGGAGATACAAGTGTTCTGGTCGATGTCACAGAACTGGGATTTTACTGAAAATAAAGGTATTGTGTGACTGTTTTAAAAGAAAATATGAAAGTGAAAAGTTATGAATGAAAAATCTTATGATGGAGGATATGAGTGAAAGAAACCATACCCCCGGCCGGGATTGAACCCGCGGTCATAGAGTCTCAAAACTCCAGCCCGTCGCGGGTTCAATCCCGGCCGGGGGTATGGTTTATTTGCAATCGTGTCATTACGATTTCTTAAGTCATGAGTGAAAGAAATGTGAAATGTTGTGAAAATTATGAGTAAAAATCTTCATTGGAAATAAATGCCAGAATGTACCGCCTGCTAAAAACTCATGAGCATGGTATCCCATTGAGGCCCATATCTTCGGGAACAGGCAGTGCTCCCCACCAGCTCTCAGGAATTCTCTCAAAACTCCTCTCTAAACTCTTGGGCACTATCAGTCAGCACAACTCAAACACTCGGGTGATCTTCTCAGTCGCATTCGCAACATCAACATCAAGAACAAGAAACTTTCTAGGTTTGACGTAACTTCCCTGTTCACCAAAGTACCTACTACACAAGCCATCGATCTCTTGTGCAGGAAAACTGACGATTCTCTTGATCTTCCTATTTCAGGCAGCGATTTCATCGACCTTGTTGAACTATGTGTTGGCTTTACGTGTTTCTCTTTCGAAAATCACCTCTTTCAGCAGACTTTTGGACTACCCATGGGTTCGCCACTCAGTGCTGTCCTGGCCAACCTATACATGGAACATCTGGAAGCCGAGCGTTTCTCCAACATCATTCCTTCGTCTGTCACCTGGCTCCGTTATGTTGACGACATTCTCCTCATAACTCCTAGACGCTTCAACGTTTAAGCTCTCCAAGACAAGCTCAACCAGGTCGAGCCCTCAATCCAGTTCACACGTGAAGAAGAAGTCGACAACACTCTTCCTTTCCTTGATGTTCTCTGCAAAGCTGACAATGAACTTCGTTTTAAAGTCCATCGAAAACCCACCAACCAAAACGATCTTCTCCATTTCTACTCTCACCACGACACCAAAACTAAACATGGTGTAAATATAGGCTTTTTCCTGCGCTCACTCAGAATCTGCAGCAATGAGTTCCTTGAGGAAGAATGCACCATAACTGAACAAGTATTTTCCAAACTTCTCTATCCTCGTCACTTCATCAGAGACTGCAGACGACGTGCATTAAACATCTTCAACACACCCAGAGAAGACACTGCCGAGAAGAGATACATAGTCCTCCCCACCAACTCCATTGCCAAACACGTTTCCAGCATCTTTTCCAACACCTCATTCCAAGTATCTATCTCCACAACCACGACCATCATGGACATTACCAGTAATAGACAGACCAAGCTTCCATCCTCTGCAGGGGTATACATAATCCCTTGTAATGACTGCAGCAAATTATACGTGGGCGAAACATCAAGAGACCTCCAAACACGTATTTCAGAACACCAATACGCAAGCAGGTTTGACGATCTAAGGAATGCCTGTGTACAACACCGTAATTCACACAACCATTTAATAAACTACAGAAACTCAAGACTTATCGCCACAGAAGACGACACTCAATACAGAAGAATCCTGGAATCATCATTTATCTACCTCTGTATGTTAGAAGTGATCAAGGTCCCAGGACCGAAACGTTTTCTAATAAATATGTCATAGTGTTTGCTTACGTGTATTTCTAAACCAACTTGTCGGTATTTATTACCAAGGTTTATACCATCTCTATATCCAACAACTTCAACCAGAACAACGGCTTCTATAACATAGCTGAACCACTTGCCAAGAAACTTCTTCATCGCTGTCCCACATAAGAACATAGGAATGGAGGAACACTGCAGAAGGTCTACTCACATAATTATCCAATCTGTCTTCCAAGCTACCCAAGATTTTAGACTCTATAACCCCACTCGGTACATCATCAGATGCAGCATTCTACACCTGACCTCAGCATGCTGACTATTAATACTCGCGTACCTTCCACCCCAGGTAGATCTGTTTGTGACTTGAAAAAGCCCACTGTGTGGGCGAAACGTTGTCAATAAAGGATCATATTATACTGCATATATTACTGAAATCGAGAAAAATTTTGACATGTATCTTTTAATAAATTGGAAAGACTGGAGGGTGAGCCCCTAACACCTGGGACCTGCTGGTAGTACAAAACGTATGAGCTCGACCATGACGTCACACCAACCTGTGTTTGCTTGTCTGATGATGACCAGTGACGTCATACGACTTGCCTCATAGGAGGGCTGTTAAATTTTTTTTGATTAATTGTTGAAAACGAGAAAAATATTGCATCTACCAAAATATTTGAGATGTAATTAAATCGATTTAGAATGTCACCACCTGTATTACCTCCTCCTAAAAATGTTATCCAAGGTTATTATACCATTTGATTGTCTATGCTTACCAATCACTGGAAATGTGTACCATTTGCCCCATAAGTGGGACCTTTACCATACTTCTTATACCCATAGGGGGAAGCCAAAATTCGAAAAAAATAAAAAATCGAGGTAAATCTTGATCCAAGGAGATGGAGCAGGGTTTTCATTGCTTATTCTTGAGACAAATTTTCAAGGGGTAACTCAAAACTCCATTCCATGGTATGTCTACCTTGGAGTAAATTTTGATCCGAGGAGATGGAGCAGGGATGGATGTGAGGAGAAACTTTTGTTTATTCGATGGAGGTCTTGATCCGAGGAACTGGAAATCCCACCAAAAATATTCAAAAAACCCTCAAAATTCGAAAAATCCTTCCAAAATTCGAAAAATTGGTACAATTTTCAAAAAAGGTAAATCTGGCAACCCCATATGGTTCTTAGAGGGTAGGGGATGGAGTCAAGGGGAGGAGCTTGGATGGAAGTAAGGGGAAACTTTTGTTTATTCAATGGAGGTCTTGATCCGAGAAAGTGGAAAAAAATGGTAATATTCTTGAAATGTGGTTAAAATTGGTCCTTAGGGGGTAGGAGGGGCAAAGTCAAAGGGAAGAGCGAAAAAGGGGGTTAAAAAAAGAGGGGTAAAAAAAGGGGGGTGGAAGCAGGGGGGCAGGAACGGAAATGGGTGGAGGAGGGAGAGGTCAGGGGTGGCGCGGTCACTAAGGTGTAAAGGAGTGGGACTGAAAGGGTCATTAACACTGTAGTATAAAATTTCACACCTAGCCTGGGGGATGGGAGCAACCTGAGCCACCGCCATTTTGAGAAATACTGAAGAAAAGCCTGCTTATGTATTATAATAAAGAACTATCAATGAATAAACAGAAGGATGGAAGGAGACGTGAACTGCTCGATGCTCTACTTTCTTCACTACCAGGCTTATAAGATTAAGGAGTCAGAACTAGTACTTATTGTCTTATATTCTGTCAGAGATCATTTGTAACCCAACTGAACAAGCGCTTTCGAAGGCCCAGAAAATATAGCAGTTGATCTCTTCTTGCCTCCCTCTAGGCCATATAGTACATGAAATCATATTAATTTGTTATAACTATCAGTGTATGAACAGAAAAATGGACAGGGGAGAAGGGGGCTCACTGCTGCCTGAGAACTGACAGCTTGACGCTCTACCGCCTTCAATACCAGGCTTAGTAGCGGAAGTTAAAGGGAAGTTGACTGGTACGTGGAATTCCTAATCATTTCTGCAACATCGGTATGTTGCAGAAATGATTAGGAATTCCACGTAGATCTACTCAGGGGAACGGCTCTAACTAGAATGAGATGGCATCATGAAGAACAGTGCCAGGTTCCCGAAAAACGACGGCGGAATATTTAAACTGAAGAAGAAAGCTTGCAAAGGCACATCAGCACTGAATTTTTAGTAATGACCAAGGGACCACACCATAAGTGACTTATCAGTTATCACCAACATGCCATCAGACTTCATACTGTATCATTTTAAAAAACTTTTATATTCTGATTTCAGAAGTATCTGGCATCTATCAGTAGAAAAAAAAATTTCATTACATAAAAGAAAAAACGTCTAAGGGAAAGAGACAATCAAGTGAGAAATGATCCTATTTTGAGACTAACCCTCATAACCATTAGGTAAATGCATGTTTATCTGTAAGGGTAAGTGAGAGCAGCAGAACCTTAGCGCTCATCAGTATGTCAGTGTAGAAAAACATTATGACCATCCAGTGAGTTGAGATAGGAATGCTGCTTCAGACAGTATACAATGTCTTCAGTTATACAATAATTGAATTTGAGTAAGCCGAAACTATTATTATGTAATGAACGTTTATCATGTTTTAAAACTGACGATCCTAAGAATATATATTTCTTCCCAGCCAAGATGAGCAAGGAGCTTTGACTCTGGCTTCCGACCAGTGAGAAGAGTAAGTGTGCTTGAAAATCGCATTTGATTCCTGCGCAGTTCATAATGAATTTTGTTGTGTTAACCTGACATCTAGAGGTTCGCTGGTCTGTCACACGCAAGGTAAGTTGCAGTTACTACAACTGATCCTATAGACACTTTCAACACAGTGTTGAGGGTAATTTATTATCCATGAATGTGTAAAAGCTATTTATATGTTGAATTGTTTAATAAGCATCTTTGAACCTTACAGAGAGGAAATGAGGAACTGATTAAACAGTTATCAGCAAGGTCAGTACAGTCACTTACATGCATTGTTTGATTAAAACCCGTATGGCCGGTTTTCCACCGAGACCTATTATTAACTTAGTTGGTTCGGCGATGCATGTCCTGTCAAAACGATTGTTAAAATTATTAACTCCAGTGCTTGGCAACATCTCTGAAGCCTACGTAAAAAACAACGTTGATTTTATTGACAAAGTGCAGAATATTAACACGTCTAATGATTTTACACTAGTAAGTTTTGGTGTAATGGCGTTGTTCACCTGAGTTCCTGTTCCCGATCTGTTATCTTATCTGAAAGAATAATTAGATAGCTTTCCCTGCTGTTTGTAAGAACACTATTATTGAATTGATTAAGTACTGTATAGTTGATTTCAAGTTCGAGTTTCAATGGAAATGTTACACTCAAAGGCAGGAAATGACTATTGGAAATTCATTGTGTCTCCTATTAAGCAATCTGTATGTGGAGTTTTGGAAGGCTAAATAGTTCAGCTCTGTGAATGACATTTTGTGCCTTTGGCAGAATGATATGGACTTGTTTACATTTTTACCGAGATTTAACACTCTTGTCCCTCCTATTTTATTCAGTGTTGAAATAAGTGGAAATTAATTATTATTGTTATCATAGGGGAGCGCTAAATCAGTAGGGAATATACAGCGCCTGTGGAGGAGGGAGGATGGAAGGCATTCAGGCTTAATTCAAGGAACTGGAGCAGTTCCCTGAATTATTCTATTATTGTCATATTGTAAGTACTTACATTATCATAACAGATAAATAAGGTAATATGTTAAGTTGAGCATCAATGACCATGATGCTTCCTGCAAGGATATATACTCTAAGGTATGCTAATTCCTGAGAGTGTTTGCACTGAGACTTCTCTTGAGTTCCTAGTTCTTTAGTTCCTAGTATGCGGCTAAAACATTCTGTAAATGAGTTAAACCAAGCAACCTAGTGTTTGATGTTCCTGGTGTTTGTGCGAGGCGCCGTTCCCAGGACTGATGTCTATGTACTGGCCCAAGGCATCGTCCCTACCGGCTTAAGCCAATGTAGTTTTTGTTACGTTATCAGGTCTAACTCACACCCACCCACATCTACTCATGTATTTATCCAACCTATTTTTAAAGCTACACAACGTTCTGGCCTCTATAACGGTACTTGGGAGTTTGTTCCACTCATCCACAACTCTATTACCAAACCAGTACTTTCCTATATCCCTCCTGAATCTGAATTTTTCCAACTTAAAACCATTGCTGCGAGTCCTGTCTAGGCTAGATATTATCAGCACACTATTTACATCCCCTTTATTTATTCCTGTCTTCCACTTATAAACCTCAATCATATCCCCCCTAATTCTACGTCTTTCTAGAGAGTGCAGTTTCAGGGCCCTTAGTCTATCCTCATAGGGAAGGTTTCTGATACATGGGATCATCTTTGTCATCCTCCTTTGTACATTTTCCAGAGAATTTATATCCATTCTGTAATACGGTGACCAAAACTGTGCAGCATAATCTAAATGAGGCCTAACCAAGGATGTATAGAGTTGAAGAACAACCTGAGGACTCCTATTATTTATGCTTCTTGATATGAAGCCAAGGATTCTATTAGCTTTATTGCGAACACTTATGCACTGTTGTCTTGGTTTCAGATTACTGCTAACCAGAACTCCTAAATCTTTTTCGCAATCCGTAATATTAAGATCTACATTATTTAGTTTATATGTGGCATGGTTATTGTCCTGTCCAACATTTAGAACTTTGCATTTGTCTATATTAAACTGCATCTGCCACTTCTCCGACCACTGCATCAGTCTATTCAAATCTTCCTGGAGTGCTCGAATGTCCTCGTCAGAATGAATTCGACGGCCTATTTTGGTGTCATCGGCAAACTTGCCGATGTCGCTCTTTATGCCCTCATCTATGTCGTTTATGTAGATTGTGAACAGCAGGGGGCCCAACACTGACCCCTGTGGAACACCGCTCGTGACGCTTCCCCACTCTGATTTCTCCCCATTTATGCAAACTCTCTGCTGCCTATTTGTCAACCATGCCTCTATCCAGGAAAAAATTTCTCCTCCTATTCCATGTGCTTTAATTTTCCTCAATAGTCTCTGATGTGGGACCCTGTCAAAAGCCTTACTGAAGTCCATATACACAATATCATATTCGTTACCATGATCTATCTCCTCAAATACCTTAGTGAAAAAAGTTAATAAATTCGTAAGGCAGGAACGTCCCTTTGTAAAACCATGCTGAGATTCGTTGATTAATTTATGCTTTTCAAGGTGGCTACGAACTGCCTCGGCAATTATTGATTCCATAAATTTTCCCACTATGGAGGTTAGGCTTATTGGTCTATAGTTCGAAGCTAAGGACCTGTCACCTGTTTTGAAAATAGGTATCACATTTGCCATTTTCCACTTATCTGGCACCATGCCAGTTTGTAGTGATATGTTGAAAAGATTAGCCAAAGGTGTGCTAAGCTCCTCTTTACATTCCTTTAGAACCCTTGCATACAGTTCATCAGGGCCTGGGGATTTGTTAGGTTTTAATTTATCTATTTGCCTAAGGACCATGTCACTTGTGACCCTAATAGTGCACAGTTTATTATCGTCCTGTTCTACATAATTTATCATTACTGGAATATCACTGGTATCCTCCTGTGTAAAAACTGAGAGGAAGTATGTGTTAAAAATTCTACACATTTCCTTATCACTGTCAGTGAGCTGACCCGAGGAACTTTTGAGTGGGCCTATCTTGTCCCTGATCTTACTTCTGTATACCTGAAAGAATCCTTTTGGGTTAGTCTTCGATTCTCTTGCAACTTTAACCTCATAATCTCTTTTTGCTTTTCTAATTCCCTTTTTTATTTCTCTCTTTAACTGAATATATCGATTTCTTAATTGCCCCTCTCCTCTTTTGATTTGCCTATATATGCCTCTCTTTTGACCAATCAGATATTTTAATCTATTGTTCATCCATTTAGGATCATTTTTGTTTGATCTGATTTCCCTATTTGGAACATAATTTGACTGAGCAGCTAGAACTATGCCCTGGAAAGCATCATATCGGCAACCATCACTGATGTCTATGTAAACATCGGTTCGTATTTTTGTTACGTTACGCACTACTGATTTCAGATCAATGACTTTTATTATGTATATTTCAATCTTTCTGTAAACACGACATCTTTCATAGTTAGTTTTTGTTGTTTCTCCCAAATTTAGCCCTCGATAAATTTGTTATATTTTCTTAATTTTTTTTCTGGGCAAACAAAAAGTGTTTGTGCAATCTAATGTCTTTATGTGTGTAACATTACTTACATACTTAGCTAATTGTACTCTCCTAATAGTGGATGCATGGGTCAAGACTCAGCTCCTGGCCCCGTCTCTTCACTGGTCGCTACTAGGTCCTCTCTCTCCCTGCTCCATGAGCTTTATCATGCCTCGTCCTATAACTATGTATCGTTCCTGCCTCCACTACATCACTTGCCAAACTATTCCACTTCCTGACAACTCTATGACTGAAGAAATACTTCCTAGCATCCTTCTGACTCACCTCAGTCCTCAATCCTCAACTTCTAATTGTGACCCCTTGTTGCTGTGTCATATCTCTGGAACATCCTGTCTTTGTCCACCATGTCAATTCCTCGCAGTATTTTGTATGTCGTTATCATGTCTCCCCTAACCCTCCTGTCTTCCAGTGTCGTCAGGCTGATTTCCCTTAAGCTTTCTTCGTAGGATATTCTCCTGATCTCTGGGACTAGCCTTGTCGTATTTCTCTAATTTCTTGACGTGTTTGACCAGTCGTGGGTTCCAAACTGGTGCTGCATACTCCAGTATGGGCCTGACGTACATGGTGTATAGAGACTAGAACGATTCCTTACTGAGGTATCGGAACGCTATTCTCAGGATTGCTAGGCGCCCATATGCTGCAGCAGTCATCTGGTTGATATACGCTTCAGGAGATGTGCTCAGTATTATACTCACACGAAGATCCTTCTCCTTGAGTGAGGTCTGTAGTTTCTGGCAACCTACCAAATACTCTGTCTGTGGTCTTCTTTGCCCTTCCCCGATCTTTAAGACTTTTCATTTGGCGGGTTAAATTCGAGGAGCTGGTTGTTGGACCAAGCTTCCAGCCTGTAGTCCTGCCTGGTCCTCATCTGATTGAATTCTCCCCATTAACTTCACATCATCTGCAAACAGGGACACTTCTGAGTCTATCCCGTCCATCATGTCATTCACATTTACCAAAATTAGCAGCGTTCCTTGGACTGACCCCTGTGGAACTCCGCCCCCTGTGTGTGTGTACCTACGTGCGTGCGTGTGTGTGTGTGTGTGTGTGTGTGTGTGTGTGTGTGTGTGTGTTAGTTACCATTTTGTCCTAGGCACATGTCGATTAGACACTAGGTCTGTTGTATATGAGCACGTGTGTGTGTGTGTGTGTGTGTGTGTGTGTGTGTGTGTGTGTGTGTGTGTGTGTGTGTGTGTGTGTGTGTGTGTGTGTGTGTGTGTGTAAAATGTGGTAATGAAGGAGGTATGAATGTCAGTATGAGTATGTGTGTATGTGAGAGTGCCTGCGTACGTGTGTGTGCGCATGTGTGTGCGTGTGTGTGTGTATGCGTCTGTGTGCGTGCGTATGCGTGGCATGTGTCGGTGTGCATGTATGTGTGTATGTGCGTGTGCGTACGTGACAGTCATTTTTTATATTATTTGTGTGTGACCATGCATGTATGTGTGCTTGTGCGTGTTATTTGTATATGTATGCAAGTGTCCGTGTGTGTGTACGAGCTTGTGTGTGTGCCTGTGTATGTGTGCATGTGTAAGTGTGCATATATATGTGTGTATGATTGTGTGCGTGTGCACGAACGCATATGTGTGTGTTTTCTCACCTATATGTGGTTTCAGGGATCAGTTCACAGCTCCTGGCCCCGGCTCTTTGCTGATCGCTACTAGGTCCATTCTCTCCCTTCTCCAAGAGCTTTATCGTCCCTCTTCTTAAAGCTATGTATGAATCCTGCCTCACTACTTCACTCTGCAGATTGTTCCACATACTGGCAACTTTAAAACTGTATAAATACTTCCTAGCATCCGTGTGACTCATCTGAGTTTTCATCTTCCAGTTGTGTTCCATTATTCCTGTGTTCCGTCTCTGAAACATTCTGGCCCTGTCCACCTAGCCTATTCCTCTCAGTATTTTATATGTCATTAGCATGTCTGTTTTTCTTTATCTCTCCTGTCCTCCAGCGTTATCAGCTTGAGTTCCCTTAACCTCTCCTCATAAGACATACCCCTTATTGCATGTACTAGTCTTCTTGCAATCTATTGCACGTTCTCTAATTTCTTGACGTGTTTGACTAAGTGTGGGTTACACACTAGTGCTGCATAATCCAATGTAGGCCTGACGTACACGGTGTACAGTGTCGTGAATGACTCCTTACTTAGATGTCGAAACACCGTTCAAAGGTTTGTCAGGCTCCCATATGCTGTAACTGTTATTTGGTTGATGTGCGCTTCATGGAATGTTTTCGGTATGATGCTCACCCCAAGATCATATTCTGTGTGTGAGGTTTGCAGTTTCTGACCCGGAGCATGTACTCCATTTCCAGTCTTCTTTGTTCTTCTTTGTGTGTTTGTGTTCACGTATATGAACATACCTACATATAGTTGTAGGGGTCAGGTATCAGCTCCTGTTCCTACCTATTCACTTGTCGCTACAGGGTTCACTCTCTTTCGTGCCATCGAGAGCCTTATCGTACCTCGTCTTACAGCTATTAATGGATCCTGCTTTAATCATTTCATTCTTTTGGGCATTAGGTTTCCTGGCTACTCTAAGGCAAAAGAAATTCTTCCTAACGTCCCTCTGATTCATCTGTTAATTTTAACTTCCTATGTTCTCTCGTGTTCCTACTTCCTGTCTCTCAAACAGTGTGTTCTAATTCACTCTATTAGTTCCTCTCAGTACTGTTCCTCTTACCCAAGTTTTTCGTTTCCCTTCTTTGTCTTTTTAAGTGCAATTTGGAAGGTTCTAAATTATTCAGGGATTTAACACTCAAGATATACTTTACCCGTCTTTCATTATAATATTCCGGACAGGGCTTCACAACATTTATAGAAGAAGATATATATATATATATATATATATATATATATATATATATATATATATATATATATATATATATATATATATATATATTTCAACAAGTCGGCCGTCTCCCACCGAGGCAGGGTGACCCAAAAAAGAAAGAAAATCCCCAAAAAGAAAATACTTTCATCATCATTCAACACTTTCACCACACTCGCACATTATCACTGTTTTTGCAGAGGTGCTCAGAATACAACATTTAAGAAGCATACACATATAAAGATACACAACATATCCCTCCAAACTGCCAATATCCCAAACCCCTCCTTTAAAGTGCAGGCATTGTACTTCCCATTTCCAGGACTCAAGTCCGACTATGTGAAAATAACCGGTTTCCCTGAATCCCTTCACTAAATATTACCCTGCTCACACTCCAACAGATCGTCAGGTCCCAAGTACCATTCGTCTCCATTCACTCCTATCTAACACGCTCACGCACGCTTGCTGGAAGTCCAAGCCCCTTACCCACAAAACCTCCTTTACCCCCTCTCTCCAACCCTTTCGAAGACGACCCCTACCCCGCCTTCCTTCCCCTATAGATTTATATGCTTTCCATGTCATTCTACTTTGATCCATTCTCTCTAAATGACCAAACCACCTCAACAACCCCTCTTCTGCCCTCTGACTAATACTTTTATTAACTCCACACCTTCTCCTAATTTCCACACTCCGAATTTTCTGCATAATATTTACACCACACATTGCCCTTAAACAGGACATCTCCACTGCCTCCAACCGTCTCCTCGCTGCTGCATTTACCACCCAAGCTTCACACCCATATAAGAGTGTTGGTACTACTATACTTTCATACATTCCCTTCTTTGCCTCCATAGATAACGTTTTTTGACTCCACATATACCTCAACGCACCACTCACCTTTTTTCCCTCATCAATTCTATGATTAACCTCATCCTTCATAAATCCATCCGCCGACACGTCAACTCCCAAGTATCTGAAAACATTCACTTCTTCCATACTCCTCCTCCCCAATTTGATATCCAATTTTTCTTTGTCTAAATCATTTGTATATATATATATATATATATATATATATATATATATATATATATATATATATATATATATATATATATATATATATGCAATAAGATCACAGTAAACAGGTGATTTCAGAATATGCAAAACAACCA
This sequence comes from Cherax quadricarinatus, assembly GCF_038502225.1. NCBI lineage: Eukaryota > Metazoa > Arthropoda > Malacostraca > Decapoda > Parastacidae > Cherax > Cherax quadricarinatus. Next base: position 52,356,998 of record NC_091299.1, on the reverse strand, counting down.
CTGTGAAAGAATAGAGAAGTTCCAAGCACTTTCGTGACTACTCACATTATCAAGGAACAATGATTGTTCCTTGATAATGTGAGTAGTCGCGAAAGCGCTTGGAACTTCTCTATTCTTTCACAGTGGTTGTTTTGCATATGTATATATATATATATATATATATATATATATATATATATATATATATATATATATATATATATATATATATATATATATATATATATATTATTGTGCCCACGAACGAGTGGTATTCATCAATAACAAAACTGCGACTAGCCAAGGACTCGAACCCATGCTGCTTTCGCCTGTCTCATGGTGGGTGAAAACTCATGACGCCTTAATCCACTGGACCATATGGTCCAGTGGATTAAGGCGTCATGAGATTCGCGTCATATATATATATATATATATATATATATATATATATATATATATATATATATATATATATATATATATATATATATATTATTGTAACCATGAACGAGTGGTATTGATCAACAACAACACTGCGCTAGCTAAGGATTCGAACCCATGTTGTACTGGCCTGCCTCATGGTAAGCGAGAACCACATGAGGTAGGCCAGTACAACATGGGTTCGAATCCCTGGCTAGCGCAGTGTTATATATATATATATATATATATATATATATATATATATATATATATATATATATATATATATATATATATATATATATATATATTCAACTTCTCTTCTCTACTGGAAAGTTCGCAATAGGAAGAACTCAGTCATTAAATTTTTCTGTGCCAGTGGATTTATAATTCAAAATATTATTATAATGAAAACTAAGCGCTAAACCCACAAGGTTTATAAATTTAGCGCTGCTCTTAATTCTAATACGATGGATCAAAACAGTGAAGTTATCTTTAAGATCAGGGTTATGAATATATTTTTTTCTGTTTTTATTCAGTTCCTTGATTGCTGTTTCGTCCTCCTGAAAGCGACACAATGTGTATAATGTACATTTTATGTGTATTATCTTTCATTTAATTATATGTTGCCGATATTTTCATTAATTGCTAAAATGAAAATATCTCGCTTTTCATAATTATTTATTACATTAGCTTTAAATAACAAAAAAAAGGCACAATACCGTGACTGGAACGATACATAAATAACCCGCACGTAAAAGAGAGAAGCTTACGACGACGTTTCGGTCCGACTTGGACCATTTACAAAGTCACACTAACCAGAAGTGGAGCAGGACTGCTATATATAGGCAGGAAGAGGTGGTGGTAGTAGTAGCAGTAGTACAAGAATGGTATATAATACCGACAAGATGAAATTAAGACACATGCTATGTCAGTTAGGAGGATGCCACATTTGCACTTCACTGTGCTCACTGTTCGAGAGTTGTGGTTGGCAGCAAACAGCTTAGCTAACTCTCAGCTCGCTTGTTTACCTACCGGCGTCTCTGCAGTACCATGGCCGAGTCACGTGATATCACCTGATGTGAGGCCTGTAGTCGAGAAATCGCTCTCTCTCCATCTGCTCCTAGTACAAGACGCATCCGTCTCGTCTGTGTCTGTATGATTTCGTTGGTGAGTCGAAACATGCATCTTATAACTTTGTTTACAGAGCATTGCCAACACATATTGATTTTTGACGTTTTGCTGAGGTTGTGTGTCGTACCGACACTCTATATCAGCCCAGGTCCCAAGCTAAAGCGTCTGACCGATTTTGTGTGGCATCTACACACCGTAGTTGTCGGGGATATGGTTATGCTGACCTTAGATTTAGTATTAAAGGAGTTATATGACTTTGTGGAGGATCAGCTGATGGTCCCCAGTTAGAGTCGTTATTTTGTCTCTTTGTTCCTGACGCTGTGCTGCTGCTTGTTACAGTATTGCTGTTGGCGAATGGTTCGTCACATTGGTCAAGCAAGCTGTTTTGATAACCTTGATGATCGATAGGATAGATTATCTGTGGACTAGTGTCAGTCACCTTTTAAGTCTAAGTCCAGTCGAGTCTTTCTGAGACATAACGAGCAACTTTGAGCACACACACGAACACACACACAAGCACACATTCTCACACACACTTATATTTACTAGTATTATTTGTATACTTAATAAAAACGTACCTGACATTACATGCGAGTCATATGGTTACGAAATGTGCCCTCGTATATATATATATATATATATATATATATATATATATATATATATATATATATATATATATATATATATATATATATATATATATATCAACAAGTCGGCCGTCTCCCACCGAGGCAGGGTGACCCAAAAAAAAAGAAAGAAAATCCCCAAAAAGAAAATACTTTCATCATCATTCAACACATTCACCACACTCGCACATTATCACTGTTTTTGCAGAGGTGCTCAGAATACAACATTTAAGAAGCATACACATATAAAGATACACACCATATCCCTCCCAACTGCCAATATCCCAAACCCCTCCTTTAAAGTGCAGGCATTGTACTTCTCATTTCCAGGACTCAAGTCCGACTATAAGAAAATAACCGGTTTCCCCGAATCCCTTCACTAAATATTACCCTGCTCACACTCCAACAGATCGTCAGGTCCCAAGTACCATTCGTCTCCATTCACTCCTATCTAACACGCTCACGCACGCTTGCTGGAAGTCCAAGCCCCTTGCCCACAAAACCTCCTTTACCCCCTCTCTCCAACCCTTTCGAGGACAACCCCTACCCCGCCTTCCTTCCCCTATAGATTTACATGCTTTCCATGTCATTCATATATATATATATATATATATATATATATATATATATATATATATCATGAGTGTGTGTGTGTATGTGTGTATGTGTGTGTGTGTGTGTGTGTACTCACCTAGTTGTACTCACCTAGTTGAGGTTGCGGGGGTCGAGTCCGAGCTCCTGGCCCCGCCTCTTCACTGATCGCTACTAGGTCACTCTCCCTGAGCCGTGAGCTTTATCGTACCTCTGCTTAAAGCTATGTATGGATCCTGCCTCCACTACATCGCTTCCCAAACTATTCCACTTACTGACTACTCTGTGGCTGAAGAAATACTTCCTAACATCCCTGTGATTCATCTGTGTCTTTAGCTTCCAACTGTGTCCCCTTGTTACTGTGTCCAATCTCTGGAACATCCTGTTTTTGTCCACCTTGTCAATTCCTCTCAGTATTTTGTATGTCGTTATCATGTCCCCCCTATCTCTCCTGTCCTCCAGTGTCGTCAGGTTGATTTCCCTTAACCTCTCCTCGTAGGACATACCTCTTAGCTCTGGGACTAGTCTTGTTGCAAACCTTTGCACTTTCTCTAGTTTCTTTACGTGCTTGGCTAGGTGTGGGTTCCAAACTGGTGCCGCATACTCCAATATGGGCCTAACGTATACGGTGTACAGGGTCCTGAACGATTCCTTATTAAGATGTCGGAATGCTGTTCTGAGGTTTGCTAGGCGCCCATATGCTGCAGCAGTTATTTGGTTGATGTGCGCTTCAGGAGATGTGCCTGGTGTTATACTCACCCCAAGATCTTTTTCCTTGAGTGAGGTTTGTAGTCTCTGACCCCCTAGACTGTACTCCGTCTGCGGCCTTCTTTGCCCTTCCCCAATCTTCATGACTTTGCACTTGGTGGGATTGAACTCCAGGAGCCAATTGCTGGACCAGTTCTGCAGCCTGTCCAGATCCCTTTGTAGTTCTGCCTGGTCTTCGATCGAGTGTATTCTTCTCATCAACTTCACGTCATCTGCAAACAGGGACACCTCAGAGTCTATTCCTTCCGTCATGTCGTTCACAAATACCAGAAACAGCACTGGTCCTAGGACTGACCCCTGCGGGACCCCGCTGGTCACAGGTGCCCACTCTGACACCTCGCCACGTACCATGACTCGCTGCTGTCTTCCTGACAAGTATTCCCTGATCCATTGTAGTGCCTTCCCTGTTATCCCTGCTTGGTCCTCCAGTTTTTGCACCAATCTCTTGTGTGGAACTGTGTCAAACGCCTTCTTGCAGTCCAAGAAAATGCAATCCACCCACCCCTCTCTCTCTTGTCTTACTGCTGTCACCATGTCATAGAACTCCAGTAGGTTTGTGACACAGGATTTCCCGTCCCTGAAACCATGCTGGCTGCTGTTGATGAGATCATTCCTTTCTAGGTGTTCCACCACTCTTCTCCTGATAATCTTCTCCATGATTTTGCATACTATACATGTCAGTGACACTGGTCTGTAGTTTAATGCTTCATGTCTGTCTCCTTTTTTAAAGATTGGGACTACATTTGCTGTCTTCCATGCCTCAGGCAATCTCCCTGTTTCGATAGATGTATTGAATATTGTTGTTAGGGGTACACATAGCGCCTCTGCTCCCTCTCTCAATACCCATGGGGAGATGTTATCTGGCCCCATTGCCTTTGAGGTATCTAGCTCACTCAGAAGCCTCTTCACTTCTTCCTCGGTTGTGTGCACTGTGTCCAGCACTTGGTGGTGTGCCCCACCTCTCCGTCTTTCTGGAGTCCCTTCTGTCTCCTCTGTGAACACTTCTTTGAATCTCTTGTTGAGTTCTTCACATACTTCCCGGTCATTTCCTGTTGTCTCTCCTCCTTCCTTCCTTAGCCTGATTACCTGGTCCTTGACTGTTGTTTTCCTCCTGATGTGGCTGTACAACAGTTTCGGGTCAGATTTGGCTTTCGCTGCTATGTCATTTTCATATTGTCTTTGGGCCTCCCTTCTTATCTGTGCATATTCATTTCTGGCTCTACGACTGTTCTCCTTATTCTCCTGGGTCCTTTGCCTTCTATATTTCTTCCATTCCCTAGCACACTTGGTTTTTGCCTCCCTGCACCTTTGGGTAAACCATGGGCTCATCCTGGCTTTTTCATTACTCCTGTTACCCTTGGGTACAAACCTCTCCTCAGCCTCCTTGCATTTTATTGCTACATATTCCATCATCTCATTAACTGGTTTCCCTGCCAGTTCTCTGTCCCACTGAACCCCGTTCAGGTAGTTCCTCATTCCTGTGTAGTCCCCTTTCTTGTAGTTTGGCTTCATTCGTCCTGGCCTTCCTGCTTCTCCCTCCACTTGTAGCTCTACTGTGTATTCGAAGCTTACAACCACATGGTCACTGGCCCCAAGGGGTCTTTCATATGTGATGTCCTCGATATCTGCACTACTGAAGGTGAATACTAAGTCCAGCCTTGCTGGTTCATCCTCTCCTCTCTCTCTTGTAGTGTCCCTTACGTGTTGGTACATGAAGTTCTCCAGTACCACCTCCATCATCTTAGCCCTCCAAGTATCTTGGCCCCCATGTGGGTCCAAGTTCTCCCAATCTATCTCCTTGTGGTTAAAGTCACCCATGATCAGGAGCTTTGCCCTGCATGCATGAGCTCTTCTGGCCACTCTAGCCAGTGTGTCAACCATCGCTCTATTGCTCTCGTCGTACTCTTGCCTTGGCCTCCTGCTGTTCTGTGGTGGGTTATACATCACTGCTATTACCACCTTGGGACCTCCAGAGTGAAGTGTTCCCACTATGTAATCACTTTCTTCTCCGCTATCTTCTCTCTCCAGCTCATCAAAATTCCAGCGATTTTTGATCAGCAACGCCACTCCTCCACCCCCCCTGTTCCCTCTGTCTTTCCTCAGGATTTGGTATCCCGTTGGAAAGATGGCATCTGTTATCATACCTGTAAGCTTGGTTTCTGTGAGAGCTATGATGTCCGGTGATGCTTCTTTGACTCTTTCTTGCCACTCCTCCCACTTATTTGTTATTCCATCAGCGTTTGTGTACCATACCTTCAGTTTCCTTTCCAACACTGTGGTTTGGGGGGCCTGTGAGGGTGGGAGACCTGGTGGCATACTGTGGGGTTCTATAGCTTGGTGTTGGGTGGAGGCTGTGGGTATGGATTGTAGGGTGTGTTGGGATGGTGTGATAGGTTGTGTGGTTCTGAGAGTAGTTGTGTGTGTGCTTGCCCTTGCTGTTCTGTCCCGCTCTGACTGACCTCTGCTGGTTCCCTCCTTGTCTCTCTTCCTAGCTCCTTTCGCTTTTTTGTCCTCTCCCTCAGCTGCTGTCGTTCTGATTTTGTTCTGTCTCTGTCTAGGAACACCCTCTTGTACTCTTCCGAGTATTTCAATCGTGGTTTCTCTTGGAGGATCCTGTTCCGCACTGTTTCCGTCCTGAGAATCAGCTTGATTGGTCGGTTTCTCACCTTCGAGTACCCCCCTATTCTCTGAAAATTTACAATCTCGTCCCTCTCTTCACCTATTTCTGTTATGATTTTCTCAATCTCCTTCCTTTCTTCCTGCTTCCTTTCAGTGTGTGTCCTTTCCTCTCTCTCCTGAAGCCCATGGATAAACACTGATTTTGCCCTTTCTTCCTCGCATTGCCTCACCCTCTGTGGCTCTGGATCCTGCCTGTGTGTGGTCAGTTTCTCCCTTGATTTTTCCAGTGGCTCTTGATAGCCTTGTTGTGCCTCAGCATTCGACCTATCACCCTCTCCATCTGCAACCAGTTGATCTTCCCTTTCACTCCTTGGTCCTCCTTGGCAGATTGATGTGGCCTTAGCATAATTCATAATTCCTTCCTTCCTGTTCAGCCTCGCAGCTTCATATGCTGTGTCTTCTCTGGTCACTGCCTGTAACTCGCTCCAGCCTATTTATCTCAACTTCTAGGACCCTTATCTTGGCTACTGCAGTTTCGACTTGTGCCTCCCAATTCCCTTTGTCTCCTTCTCCAACCACCTTTCCAATTTCACAGAGAGCTCTTTCTCCATTTTTTCAGAAAGCTCTCCTAATTTTCTCTCCCCTACTCTTGTTCCATCCTTTTCCACTGCTCCTCCATCCACTCCTCCCTACCCGAACCATTCTCATCTGATCCTTGGGTCCTAGATCCCCACCATAGAGTAGGAGAGGGGAGAGTTAGAAGGGGAAAATGGGGAGAGAGAGAAGAGAGAGAGAGAGCAAGAGAGAGAGAGCAAGAGAAAGAGAGAGCAGGAGAGAGAGACAAGAGAGAGAGCAAGAGAGAGAGAGGCAAGAGAGAGAACAAGAGAGAGAGAGAGAGAAAGAGAGAGAGCTAGAGAGAGAGCAAGAGAGAGAGCAAGAGAGAGAGAGCAAGAGAGACAGAGAGCAAGAGACAGAGAGCAAGAGAGAGAGCAGAGAGAGAGAGAGAAGAGAGAGAGAGCAAGAGCAAGAGGGAGAGAGCAAGAGAGAGAGAGAGCAAGAGAGCGAGAGAGCAAGAGAGAGAGAGAGCAAGAGAGAGAGAGCAAGAGAGAGAGCAAGAGAGAGAGCAAGAGAGCAAGAGAGAGAGCAAGAGAGAGAGAGAGCAAGCAGAGAGAGAGCAAGAGAGAGCAGAGAGAGAGAGAGCAAGAGAGAGAGAGAAAGCAAGAGAGAGCAGAGCAAGAGAGAGAGCAAGAGAGAGAGAGAGCAAGAGAGAGAGAGAGAGCGAGAGAGAGCAAGAGAGAGAGAGCAGGAGAGAGAGAGAGCAGGAGAGAGAGAGAGCAAGAGAGAGAGAAAGACAAGAGAGAGAGCAAGAGAGAGAGAGCAAGAGAGAGAGCAAGAGAGAGAGAGAGACAGAGAGAGCAAGGGAGAGAGAGAGCAAGAGAGAGAGAGATACAGAGAGAGAGAGAGCAAGAGAGCGAGAGAGAGCAAGAGAGAGCAAGAGAGAGAGAGAGAAGAGAGAGAGAGAGCAAGAGAGAGCAAGAGAGAGAGAGAGCAAGAGAGAGAGCAAGAGAGAGAGAGAGCAAGAGAGAGAGAGAGCAAGAGAGAGAGAGAGCAAGAGAGAGAGAGAGAGCAAGAGAGAGAGAGAGCAAGAGAGAGAGAGCAAGAGAGAGAGAGAGCAAGAGAGAGAGAGCAAGGGAGAGAGAGCAAGAGAGAGAGCAAGAGAGAGAGCGAGAGAGAGAGAGAGCAAGAGAGAGAGCAATAGAGAGAGAGCAAGAGAGAGAGCAAGAGAGAGAGAGAGCAAGAGAGAGAGCAAGAGAGAGAGCAAGAGAGAGCGCAAGAGAGAGCAGCAGAGAGCCAAGAGAGAGAGAGAGAGCAAGAGAGAGAGAGAGAGAGCAAGAGAGAGAGAGAGCAAGAGAGAGAGCGAGAGCAAGAGAGCGAGAGAGAGCAAGAGAGAGAGAGAGAGAGAGAGAGAGAGAGAGAGAGAGAGAGAGAGAGAGAGAGAGAGAGAGAGAGAGAGAGAGAGAGGGGAGGGAGGGAGGGAGGGAAAAAGGGAAGGCAAATAGGGGGAGAAGGGGGAAAGAGGGGGGAGATGGAAGAGCGAGAGGGGAGAGAGGCTAGGGGGGGGAGAGAGGGGAGGATGGGAGAAAAGGAGTGGGGAGAGATAATGGGAGGGGACAGATGTTAGAGGGGGAGAGATGTTAGAGGGGGGGAGGTGTTAGAGGTAAGAGATGTTAGAGGGGAAAGATGGGAGAGGGAATAGAGAGAGAGAGATAGGTAGAGAGAGAGATATAGGTAATGAGTGAGGAGGTAGAGATAAGTCCACTTAGTGTAGAAAGAGGGGGGGGGGGAGGAGAAAGGTTCAGATGGTCAGTTCTCAGGACGGTGTGAAATCCTGTGTATGTGTGTTTGCGTGTGTACTACAGCTTACAAGTGCTTGTTCCTGTGTGCGTATGTGTGTGTGTATGTGTGTATGTGTGTGTGTGTGTGTGTGTGTGTGTGTGTGTGTGTGTGTGTGTGTGTGTGTGTGTGTGTGTGAAACAGAGTGTACTATAATTGATTGGAGGAGTCGATTCATAGATCCTAACCCTGCCTCTTCGCTGTTCACCACCACGTCCTCTCTCTCGCGGCTTCAAGAGCCTTATCATAATTCTTTTTAAGGCTATGTATAGATCCTGCCTTTGCCACTTCACTCTCTAGACTGTTCCACTTCCTGACAATTATAAGGATGAAAAATTACTGACATCAGTATGACTCATCTATGTCTAACCTTCCAGTTATTCCCTCATGTTCCTGTTTCCAGTATCTCAAACATCCTTTCCCTATTCCCAGTGTCAATTCCTGTCATTGTCTTTTACAGTGTCATCAGGTTGAGCTCCCAATACCTCTCCTCTCAGTGATTAGTCTTGTTACAATCCTCAGCACTTTCTCCAGTTTCTTGAAGTGCTTGACCAGGTGTGGGTTCCACTCTGGTTCTGCTTACTCCAATATGGGCCTAACGTACACGGTGTCGGTGTACAGACGTCGAGAAGCTGTTCTTAGGTTTGCCAGAAGAGTATTTGTTGCAGCAGTTATTTGGTCGTTGTGCTCCTCAGGTGATTTGCTCGGTATGATATTCACCCCAAGGTCCTTCTCCTTGAGTAATTTATGCAGCCTTTGCCCACCGAGCCTGTATTTTTACTCACGAAATCGTAATAAGATTGCCAACACACCATACCAGGGACGGGGCTTGAACCCGCGGTAGAGAGTAGTAAAACTCCAGACCAACTCGTTAGCCACTGGCCCAGCTGGCTACAATAAGTTATCCAACTAGGAATGAGTCATGATGACGGCTTTGAAAGGACTTGAGCTAGAGTTCATCACGGTCACGTTGGCGGGAGATTCGTCTGTAAAAACTTGCATTAGTGATCGCAGCGTATACTAATATTTCTATGGTGTATAAATATACATAGTTGGATGAATATCATTATTGCCAGCTGGCGCAGTGGTTAACGCGTCGGTCTGGAGATTTACGACTCTCTACCGCGAGTTCAAGCCCCGTCCGTGGGATGGTTTGAACCTGTATTTTATCTGTGGTGTTCTTTGTACTTCCCAGCTTTCACAGCTTTGCACTAGGCCGGGTTAATCTCCGGGAGCCATTTGTCAGACCAGACCTGCAGCTTGTGCAGATCTATTTGTAGCCTTTCCTTGTCGTCATCCACTAGCATTTTCATTAGTTTCAAGTCGTTTGAAAACAGGGATACCTCGGTCATATCATTGATGTATACAAGAAACATCACCTGGCCTAGGACTGATCCTTGTGGAACCCAACTCGTCATCTGCACCCATTCCGTCCCTTCTTCACTCGTTGTTTACTTCCTGTCAAGTATGACTTGAACCATTGTAGTGCTTTTCCTGATATTTCTTCCTGCTTCTTTAGCTTTTGTACCATTTTCTTGTGCGATACTCTGTCAAAAGTCTTTTTACAGTTCAGGAAAATGCAATCAATCCATTCCTCTCTCTTCAGTTTTACAGTTGTTACCTCGTAGTAGAACTTCAGTAGGCTTGTGACACAGGATTTTTCCATCCTTGATGCAGCGCTGGTTGTTGTTTAAGAATCCAATTCTTATTTGGTGCTCCACCATTCTTCTACTGATAATCTTCTCCATAACTTTACATGCTATATATGTCAGTGACACAGATCTATAATTTAACGTGACCTGTCTGTCTCCTTTATAAAAAACTGGGCCTAATTTACTGTCTTCCATATCTTCACCAGTTGCCTGTGCCAATAGACTTGAAGATTCCACAATGTGCTAATTATGTAATCAACTGCTTCTTCTCTGTCCATTCTCCCCGTCTCAAAACTCCACTGCCTTTTTTATAAGCAGTGAATAAAACGAAAGGGGGTAAAGCAGCTAGGATTGATAGGATCATGAACGAAATGTTATCTTGCAGCAGAGTATACAGTTTTTGGGAGGCTGGTGATTTGTTCAATAAATGTACGAAAAAGGGGAAGGTACCTAAGGATTGGCAGGAAACGTGCATAGTACCTTTGTATTTTGCAAAAGGGCCAAAAGAGATTGTATGAATTATAGGGCAATGAGCTTGTTGAGAATACCAGGTTCAGTAAATATTGACAGAGTTAATGTTTAGACAGAGAACAGGATAAAAACTTAAAAAAAAGTTTTAGGAGGGAAGAGGATATGTAAAACAAATGATAAGGTAGATATGTGAGGAATGTGGCAGATGTTACGAGTGTATGGAATGCATGGTAAGTTTCCAAATGCTATAAAGAGCTTTTATGAAGTTAGTGAGGCTCGGGTTAGGGTGCGTAGGTTAGAGGGATATTACTTTCCAGTAAAAGATGTTAGACAAAAATGTGTAATGTCACCATGCTTTTTTTTAACATATTTATTGATGGGTTGAAAAAAGACGTAAATGCTAGGGTGTTGGTGAGAGGGGTGGGATTAAATTATGCGGCTTCAAATACAAAATAGGAGTTAACACAGTTACTTTTTGCTGAAGATACTGTACTTTTGCGGACGAGTTTGGAAAAGTGTGTATCCTTGGAAGCAAAGAAGGGAATGTATGAGAGTATAGTGGTACCAACACTCTTATATGGATGTGAAGCATGGGCTCTGAATGTTGCAGCAAGGAGGAGGCAGGAGACAGTGGAGAAGTCGTGGCTAAGGATAATGTGTGGCTTAAATATTATGAACTCATTGTGTGGAAATTAGAGGTGTGCAGTTACTAAAGGTATTACTCAGAGGGCTGATGAGTAGTTACTGAGGTGGTTTGGTCATTTAGAGAAGATGGAGCAAAATAAGATGGCTTGGAGGGTGTATATAGTGTATATAGTCCAAGGAATATATGGTGGGAGGGGTAAAAGAGGATTTGAGTGCAAGGGGCTTGGACGTCAGTCATGTGTGAGCATGTTCGAAAGAAGTGAGTAGAAACGAAAGGTTTTTGGGACTTGACGAACTGTTGGAGCGCAAGCAGGGCAATATTTTGTTGAGGGACTCAGGAAACCTGTTAGCCAGACATAAGTGATGGAGGTAGGAAGTACAATGCCTACACTTTAAAGGAGGGGTTTCGGATATTTGTTATGTGGCGTGACCTCTGAACTGTTGTGTCTGTGAGCCATTTGCAAAGATAGTGATTATGTGTGAACGATGGTGAAAATGTTTCTTTCTTTTTTGGGTCACCCTTCCTCGGTGGGAGTGTTGAAATATAATCCCAGTAGTGGAGAGTATTGCCTCAACAATGCTTCTGAGGGTGTCAGGAAGGAGAGAACCCGTTTCCTGGCAGTGAGAACTCCTCATGCAGGGGACTTTGTTTTCTGTTCCCAACTAAAGCCTTGGCACACGCCTCGACCAACAGACCATCCACATCGGTGTTGCCCTTCAACTTGCCGCCTCTATTCTCGCCGAACACAGGTGTATTTGTGGAAGTGAAGCAGCAGATCGATTCCGGTACCATGGTCTTGTGTGCCATAAAACCGAGGGAAAGATTGTAAGACACGAGGAGGTTAATAACATCAAGAGGAGGCTCACAACAGCCGGATGCTCAGCAGTAAGGGAGCCACCCCAACTATGCAGATCTGATGGCAGCCAAAAGCGCCCAGATGGCATCATCTTTCAAGCCTGGACAGACGGCAAGCAGGTGGCGTGGGACTACACATGTGCATCTACCTTTGCTGATACCCATCTCCAATACACCAGAGAGGAAGGAGGGGCAGCCACGAGCTTCAGGGAATCCCAGAAGTTTAGAAAATATGGAGAACCTGCCCATCAATATATGTTTGTTTCGATAGGCTAGGAGACCCTTGGCTCAAGGGAAAAGAGTGCATTTAAGTTCTTTAAGAAGCTAGGCAAAAGACTGATCAGGGTAACTAGGGATCCCAGGGCAGCTAGTTTTCTGTTCCAGCCACTCAGCGCTGCTGTTCAGGTGGGTAATCCCTGCTATATTTTGGACATACGCCCCAGCTCTGAAGAGCTGGATGAGATTTTAGCATTATAATATGACAAACACGTAACAGTATGCACTAGACATGTATCTCTCAGATCTCATGTTCTGTATATGCCATCTGCATATCAACAATGTATCTCCTAAATCTTTTGTACCATATTAAGTAATAAAATATACCCATACCTATATATATATATATATATATATATATATATATATATATATATATATATATATATATATATATATATATATATATATATGCAAAACAACCACTTTGAAAGAATAGAGAAATTCCAAGCGCTTTCGTGACTACTCACATTATCCTTGATAATGTGAGTAGTCACGAAAGCGTTTGGAATTTCTCTATTCTTTCAAAGTGGTTGTTTTGCATATTCTGAAATCACCTGTTCACTGTGATCTTATTGCATATATATATATATATATATATATATATATATATATATATATATATATATATATATATATATATATATATATATATATATATATGGGGAAAAAATGCCACACGTTTCCTCAAAGAATTGAGTTCCAGACTCTTCGACACCACCAGGGACCCAAGGGCAGCCACTTTCATGCTCCAACGCCTCAGCGTAGCCATCCAGAGGGGAAATGCTTGCTGCATACTTGGCTCGCGTCCAGCCTTGGAGGAGCTGGAGGAAATTCATGATATTTAATACAATGTACCATTGTATTCATGTTTGTGTTTTTCTGCACATGTCTTCTGTTTATCAATAAATGTTCACATAGAATATAGAATATATAGAGGGTGGTAGAAGAAAATATTCAAACAGCTCCGGGGAGAACCTTGAGTTTTCCCTGAGGTACGTTTATTGTCTTCTCTGAGGATGAGGGTCCCCAGTCTAGTCATAGAGGTGGTACCTCCCTATATATATATATATATATATATATATATATATATATATATATATATATATATATATATATATATATATATATATTATATAATAGTAAAACATCAATGGAAAAAAGAGTAATAAAGAGAGGAAGATAAGTGAGAGATGGAGACAGTGGAAACACGCTGTCTCTAAGCTGCAGATCTATGAATGAAATGTCTCTCACATGTACGAGACAGTGAAACAGAGGCGCCACACATTCAGTTCTCGACTCAATTATTCGCACTGCAATTAGGCTTCCCTTGTTGGTGTAGCCGTTTATCAAGGAAAGTCTTCCTTCAGCTTCGTCCACTCGCTGATGCTCTTTAACTACCAGCCAGTTAAGGATGATATGACTGAACATTAATTAACCCTGTTGAGGAATTCATGTGAGTGAGAGTCCTGGAGTTTTAGTAACTTTGTTACCCTTAATTCCCTGGGCGATCTTTTTTTTTATCTTCATAAGTCGTCCTACCCTAGACTGGGTGGATGCAATTTTCATGTTTGCGTCTTCTTAATATTTGTGACTACCGGGTAGTGTGGATCAATATACAGTGTTACCGATTCCGACAAATCTTTTCATTTGTGTCATTATTCCGATGAGACTGTTCAAGCTTTCAGTGCTATGTGAGCTTCAGATGAATATACTTTTGCTTGGTGAAGAAAGCTTGTTAATTATACGAAAAAAAGGCAGAATAACCAGGAAGACGTGCAGAAGTTGCCAGAAATATTCTCTATAAAGAACAATGCTGCACATCCTGACCTGAGAGTCTGTAATTAATGGAACAAACAATTTCTACGTTGTACTTACCTCTCTCTCTCGGAGAGATGTCAGAGTGTCACTCAGATCATGTCAAGATCTATGCTTCCTTCTTATCTCGCCAGTGTCTGGTGACCCAAGCAGACAATCAAGGCTAAAATAAAGAAATTGAAAGTTACACACCATATGATAGGCATACGGCCTTTAAAAGAAAAGGTGAGGATTATACGATGTTACACTACATAAGTCCAAATTAGGACAGGAAAATTTTACCCCTTAAAATTCTAGAAAACTGTGAAGCTCTTACTGAAACCAAGTTAACCCAAACACATAATAAATTAACACAGGAGTGGAACAAATACAGATTTGATGGAAGCTGCAAGTCAGGTAACTGACCACCGGTCGGAGAGACACTCGTGACCTCCCACCGAATTCGCAAGAGCAGGCGAAATATACACAAACACTAACCCGCGTCACAGTGTGCGGAAACTCATGACATTTTAGTCCACGGCACCACACAATTCTTAAGAATGGCTCATCCAGCCAAGCTAGATGTTGTACCCGCCATCCAAGGATATACGAAGGTGCGGATGTCTCTAAGCTAATTTCATGCTACTCCATGTTTGGTGTACTAGCCCAACAAGCAGTATACAATATTATTGTACTCACGAACGAATGGTATTGATCAATAACAACTCTGCGACTAGCCAAGGAGTCGAACCCATGCTGCTTTGGCCCGCGTCATAGTGAGCAAATGCTCACTATGACGCTTTAGTCCACTGGATCACACAATGTATATATGCATAACATCCGCAGGGGGAGTTGAATGATAGCTCTAGGCCTTTCATGTCGCAATCTACACTTCATCAGGAGCTTGCAAAGTTAGAGAAATCAGTAAGTAATCTTAGCAAATTAGTTCCAAGGGACGCTTACTAAGACTGAGGATGGTGGAGAGAAAAACATTCAGTATCCCAGGCTCGACGAGTGCCTAGTGTCAAGATTAAGTTTTATAGGAAACAGAGAAAAGTCAGCCAATCCCGAAAACGTTCAAGATTTGCAAAAGCATGGTGTATGGAGCTTTTCTTAGACCTCTGGAACTTAAGTGTCCTTATGAGGGAAAAGTTCATTAGATAATAAGGGTGGAAGTATGAATGAACCTTTGGTCGTAGTTTGTTGGGCAGTATGCTTGTTCTGTTAGTGTAAGTGCATCGTTCCCACTATCCCTCTCCCTTCTGCACCCGGTGGGAGGTCACGAGTGTCTCTCCGACAGGTGGTCAGTTACCTGACTTGCAGCTTCCATCAAATCTGTATTCCACTCCTGTTTAATTTATTATGTGTTTGGGTTAACTTGGTTTCAGTAAGAGCTTCACTATTTTTTAGACTTTTAGGGGGCAAATTTTTCCTGTCCTAATTTGGACTTATGTAGTGTAACATCGTTTAATCCTCACCTTTTCTTTAAAGGCCGTATGCCTATCATATGGTGTGTAACTTTGAATTTCTTTATTTTAGCCTTGACTGTCTGCTCGGGTCATCAGACACTGGCGAAATAAGAAGGAAGCATAGATCTTGACATGATCTGAGTGACACTCTGACATCTCTTCCTACACTGGTACCCTTCCACTCATAGTCGACACACAATCAGCTACACACCATTCTGGCAGCCGTCCTCCAATTATTACTCCACCAGCGTTTCATGGTGGTTCTTTACTGGCCACTCACCTCCTTCACAAGAGTTGTGGTGGTCAGAGGATCACAGTACCTTGTTCGTCAGAATCTCTACTCGTGTTGGGGTCACTGTCTACTCACTGTCAAGTCACGCCCACCTGTGACCGCCCCCCCCACTCTCCATCGTCATCAACATCGGTTCCAAACTACGATTCAGAGCTACGTGCCCATAACATCAGCCCAGTACCATTCTTAACTAAGTATTGTGTACATATTAGCTTTGAGTCGCTAATTATTTATACATTTCATTTTCATTTCTTTTGCTTCCAGTAGGATTAATTTCATATTTAAGTTTTATATTTACTATGTTATACATTAATAAAGTTGCTTATCTTATAATGTCATCACCGATTTTCTACCTTTCAGTTTCTTTAAGGAGGAACCAACTTTACTAAATTATCTTTGACGGTCTGATAGGACTGTAGAACCTTCAGTCCTCAAAAATTTGTTTATTCATTCGACGAATTAAACAATGATCCTAAACTTCACCTTACGAAGGCTGATAAAGCAAATGTGACGGTAATTATGGATAAGGTAGATTATAATAGTAATGTGGAGAAATTTCTCCAGGAGGGGGATATCAGCCCCCTTCAGCCCCTTTCAGCCCCTTTCAGCCCCTTTCAGCCCTGAGGGGCCCAGCCCTCTCAGAAGGGGCAAATATCTTGTTTACTGCTACAGCGAGTAATTGATCGCAGATGCAGTACGAGTATGTAACGTGGTCAAGCGACCGCCACTCCTTGCAGTCCAGTGTTGCAGAGTGTATTTTAATAAGAGACAGTACATCTCTTACCTTAGCAGGACAATTAAGGAAAATCCTGCTCCCACTTTATTACCATAGTAAAAATAGTGGACATTGTTGTCTATGCTTAAGACAGCAAGATTTAAACATTCTGCTTTGCTTCATCGAGGAAGTGGCAAGGAAGTAAAAGTACTAGGTCAGCTTTTCCTTTGTGCTAGGGGAGTAACGGCGTGGGGCGCTGTGGCGTCTTCAGATTACTTTTGACTCTACTGAGAGTGACACTGACGCCAGGATAACCAACAAAGAACGATCTGTGCGTTAGTGTGAACAAAGTGTCTCATAAAACACAATAAACACTTAAGAGAAGTGTGATCAGCTTCTTTAGTGATAAGATTGTGAACAATAAAGACAAATCTTGTGGAACATAGTGTACCAGTGTGCGTATTCCTAGACTATGGAAGACGTGGACATCCAAGGACACTTCAGCTTCTATCAAGTCACCAATATCTGTCGAAGGTGTAAAGAACACCATAGCTCACGCTACAAGAGCAAGGGAGGCTACGAATTTCTTGTAGTACGGGGGACTGCGCAGTTCTTGAGTCGCAAGGAGTTTGTAATCAACCTATAGTCGGCAGTAAGGTGCAGACTTTTGAGTCCAAACAACCCGTTGAGGAATGACTTCGACAGCTTCTCAAGACCTCGTCTGCAGGGGCGGCTGTGCAGGCGATGAACTGTCTTTCTAAGTTAAGTTTTCCCTATACAAACTGTATAAGCATAGCTGGTAAATCCCATTTCTCAACATTTTGGTCGTGCTCGAACCGGATAAAGGCCACACTGTGGTCCAAATATGTTGTGCTACAGCGTACAAATAACCTACGAGCCAAGGTCCTTCGAAAAAAGCTGTAAAACTAGTGTGTTACAATATAAATCAGTATAAATGAGTCCCTCCAGACTCAATCACAGAGAATGGGCAGCCAAAAGAAAACGGGCGCTCACCCAGCGTTCACCCAAAGAAAACGGGAGCTGGGTGACTCACCCAACAAGAAAACAGGGGATGGCACCCGGCATCCACTGCTCCAAGCTCGAAGAAGCGCTGACTAAGACAACAACAACCCAACTGATGTTCAGTTTGACTGAGTGTATATACACTCAGTGTTTATAATGTTTATAAACAGAAATTAAGAGACAAGATTGTGTTAAAGTTTGTTTCTTATAGATATACCTGTTATATTAAAGAAAATTATTTATAAAGTGTAAGCTTTCATATACTTATTAACAATGACATTTTTGGTACACAATGCCTGCAAAGAAGAAAGTTTGCCAAGAACATTAGCCACAAGAGGAAAAGGCACATAGAAGCAATGATAAGGTCTATACAAGCAAAGTGAGCAGCAGCTGCTGTGGTTGGTGACGCCGCCACGATGCTAGTACCACCACCCTCCTCTCAACACCTGTCCTTGTTCACTGCTACTGAACTATTGGATATTTCATGTTCAGAAACAAGTTAGACAAAATATAGGAGCCCCGCAAATATGCCCACCTCCACCACGGCTGCTACTACCACAACTACTACCTCCACTGCTGCCTGGAGGACATTAGATAATCATGTGTCCACCTACATCCAGTCATAGGTACGTAATTATTAGTGTTTTTTTTTGGTATATTTTTATATTGGTATGAGTATAAATATCATATATGGGTGCAATTACATGTATCTGTACATAATCACTGGGAATAATCACTGGGAATAGGATTTTGAGAATTCATTTCTTTCTTTTCAGATTGATTGGGATGGATTTTTATGATTGGCCGGCCACCAGAGAACTTCAGGACAAAGGGATCTTCATGGAACTTCAGGAATAATGTCTATATAACCAGTTCTACTCTCAATAAACGTATAAAGGCACTATGAGTATTTTTACCCACTGTATAGTAATGTTCAATGTATTTGTTGATTTTTTTCAAAAGTGCATTTATTTGTATTTTTCTGAGGTAAAACCATTATTTATGAACCGATCATTCTGAATTTTACAAAAGTTATTCAGGGGACCCTGTTTGACTTTGTAATGGAGCTGTCTTGGGTAATAATACCTTCAATTTTGCATAAATTGATGTAAAGTGCAAAAAAAAATTTTTAAATAAAGTCAAGACATAATAATATTTTTTTTGGGTACCATAAAACATGTTATTGCATTATTTATATCCATTAGATGGTCAATTTGGCATTACTTTATCATTTGTGATTATCAACAATGATTTCGAGATTGCCAATATTGACTTGCGTTGCTATAAGTGTTGCCATGTCCAATTTTTCACATTTTTATTTTTTATAACTTATTTATTGGACGATCTTGATGCAACTTTCACCACATGAGGCTCAATATGCCTAAAGTCTCTGGTAAAAAAATCAACGATATCGAGTAAAGGAAAAAAAAAAATTCAGGCTGCCTGTACCCTAAGATTACACAATTAGAAAATCTAATTTCAGTCTGTATAGGATTAACTCAAGATACAAACATAGATTTTGATGATCTTGAGGTCAAATTTGAATTACTTACACAACGTCTGGAAATAATTAATTCAGACTATACACATTATGAAAATAAATTTCTTGAATCAGATCCATCTGAGGATGAAATTAAAAATATTTTGGATACTTTTAGTAAGCAACAATTAAGGTGGACAGGATTACAGGCTATCTGCAGCAAAACTCTGTCACAGAGACCTACTGTAACTAGTGGTCAAGCACCTGTTACACCTGTAACAACAACAAGTGTCCCATTACCAAGCTTACCTACATTGTCATTACCTATTTTCCAAGGTCATAATTATGAAGAATTCATTAGTGGTTTTCAATCCATAGTAAATTCACGAACTGACATAGATGAGATTGCTAAGTTCAATTATCTTAAATGTCTTGTGAAGAGAGAACCCTATGAACTGATTTAGTCATTTCCGGTGGTTAAAGGCAATTATCAAATAGCCTTACATGTCTTAGCAGACAATTACTTTGATGCTGACAAGGCCAGAGTTAGACATGCAGTCTTAATATCAAGCTTGAAGCCACCCAAACATTGTTTTTCAGATTTACAGGCATTTAGAATCACATTGGACAATAGTTTCAGATCTCTAGGTGCTAAATATGACCTAAGGCAATGTGATTGGTTTATCAGTGGTATTGTACAAGATAAGTTGTCATCACAAACTATTGAACGATTAAATATTATGTTCAATAAACGCTATTTCACTTGTGAGGAAATTAGCAATGGTTTACAAACAATAGTTTCTTGCATGCAAGCAACGAGACAAGATGAAAAATCCACAAATCCAGTGGATAACAAACCTTCAACTCAGTATAAAAAGAGTATACCTACTCCCACTAAACCACTGAATGGGAAATCCCATATAAACATTTATCAAGCTGTGAATACAACAGACAGTAAACAGACTGTCATACATAAACGTACTCCAAAATGTGTACTTTGTGATGGAACTCATTGGGCACAGTATTGTAGTCAATACACATCAATGGAGGCACGTAAACAACGTGTTCATCAGCTGAAAAGGTGCATCAAGTGTTTAGGTGAACACAAGGGAGGTAAATGCTCACTGAAGAAGTGTTTTAAATGCAAGGGTATGCATCATACAGCATTATGCCCAAATACTTTTGCTGAACAGCATAAGACTTCCACAGAATCAGGAAGTCAACAAGCAACAGCATTAAATGTGAAAGATAAATTTAAAGCAACAGCTCTCCCGATAGCTCGAGTTGAGTTATCTAATAAATTACACAAAACCAATGTGCTAACATTATTTGATCAAGGCTCACAAAGGTCCTTCATAAGAAGAACAGTGTTACAGAAACTGAATAAACAACCCTATGCCAAAATACAGTTCGATATAGCTGGTTTTTTTCACAATTCTGGTAAACAGACATATGACCTAGCCAGAATCACTGTTGGTCTAGGAAACAGGAAAAAGACAGTAGAAGCTGTGGTAGTAGATGATTTGCCTAAGTCTGTGCAGATCCAGGGATTAAAAGAAACAGTTGCAGCACTGAAAGCAGCTAAGGTCAAGTTAGCCTGTCCTGACATACAGACGGACACTATTAGTCCAATTGATTTAATCATTGGAAGTGATTATTATCACTGTTTTGTGCAAAATATAGTAAGTAAACATGATGTTCACTTGCTGAAAACAGCAGGAGGCCACATGATATGTGGTCCCATTCCCTCTCAAAGTGGGAAAGAAGCTGATATTGATTCAGTGGAAAATGTACTAGTTACGAGAATAACCGCTTATCATGTACCACAACAAAAATTATCATTACTGGAAGAAATGAATGAACCAGTTGATAAGTTGTGGGATTTAGATGCGATAGGTATTGATGTAAATAAACCAAACCCACAAGAGTCTCAGACTTATAACCAATATTTGGACACTGTCAAATATATATACGGACAGTATTGGGTTAGGTTACAATGGAAATTAAATCCACCACATCTGCCTAGCAATTATCGCATGGCTTTCGGACAGATGAAAGCACAAATACATGAGCTAAGGAAGAATCCAGAGCTACTGACTGTCTATGATAATATACAAGAACAGTTGGACAATAAATTTGTTGAGGAAGTAGTCGAAGATAAGTTGAAGAGAGAAGCTCATTATCTCCCGCACAATGGAGTCAGAAAAGATTCTGAAACCACTCCACTACGTGTTGTATATAATTGCAGCACACATGCAAATAAAGATGTAGCAAGTCTTAATGACTGTTTGATGACCGGACCCTCACTAACTGAGAAGCTTGGAGACGTGCTTATGAAATTTCGCACAAACCCATATGCCTACACGGCTGATATTTCCAAAGCTTTCTTAAGAGTAGGACTACAAGAAATAGATAGAGATTATACTCGATTCTTGTGGCCTGAAAATCCACATGATCCTCAAAGTCCTGTAAAAGTTTATCGTTTCAAATCAGTATTATTTGGTGCAACATCCTCTCCATTCTTACTAGAAGCTACTGTAAATACACATTTGAAGAAATTTGAAAGTCCCCTCAAAGAAATCTTAAAGAAAAGTTTCTATGTGGACAATCTTCAAGGTACTGTGAATAAAGAGGAGGATTTGAAATCCTTATACAGAGAAGCTAACAAGGAGATGAAAGAAGCAAATATGCCTCTAAGGATGTGGAATACAAATTCAAAGCAATTAAGGGAACTTATCGAGGAAGATTTCCCTGAAGCTGAAATTCCTGATTGCAACAATATGCTTGGACTTAATTGGAACACACAGGAAGATACTTTGAGTCTCAAAAAGATAAACAATAAATCATGCAGTACACTCACTAAACGTAGTTTACTGTCAGAGGTATCACAAAGTTTTGATCCTCTAGGACTCGTCTCACCAATTACCATGCAAGATGCATGGAAGCTCAAAATAGGGTGGGATGAGAACTTGCCTCTAGAAATGAGTCAAGCATGGGATGAAATATCCAGGGAGTTTAAACAACTTCATCAAATTAAATTTCCCAGACAAATAGGTCAAGAGGGAAACAATTACACATTACATGTGTTCTGTGATGCGTCAACCAGAGGTTATGGCGCTGTAGCTTACATGAGTAATGCTGAAGGAAGTACACTAATTACTTCAAAGGCCAGGGTAGCACCCTTGAAGGTCAGAACAGTACCACAATTGGAACTGACAGCACTCTATGTAGGTACAAAATTAGCTGTCTATCTCAACAAAGTACTTGATCATCTCACTATTGAAAAAACCGTGATCTGAAGTGATAATGAAGCAGTTCTCCAGTGGTTAAGAAATAATAAGAGTAAGTTGGTCTATGTACAGAACAGAGTAGCAGAAATAAAAGAGATACAGAGAGATTATCTCTTTCTCCACGTCTCTACCCAAGAGAATCCAGCTGACATGTTGTCACGTGGTGTCCCACTCAAGAAATTTGTGGATAATAAATTATGGCTCCACGGACCGAACTGGCTCTCTAATGAAAATAACTGGCCTCAGCAAAAAGCTCACATTATGCCAGAAGAAACAGTCTGCTTGAACACAGCAGAAATAAGTTGAGTAAATACTGCAGACACAACAGAAATAGTCATTGATGGATCTAAATACTCATCTTTGGGTAAACTCTTAAGAGTTACAGCTCTTGTCTTTAAATTCATTAAAGGAATAAAACCTGATTATGAATGTCTTGAACCCATTAAATACTGGGTGAAACTAATACAGAAAGATGTTTTCTCTACAGAATATAAATTTCTAGAAACACAAGATAAATCCCCAAAGAAACCTGTCATGATTAATTCTTTAGGACTTTATCTCGACTCAGAAAAGATTATAAGATGTCTAGGAAGAATTCATAATTCTTCACTACCTAAAGAAGCCATACATCCAATATTGATCCCCAAGAATCATTGGCTAACAAAACTGATTGTTCAAAACGCCCACAGTAACGTGTTACATGGTGGGGTAGCTGACTCACTTTGTCATATACGACAATCCTACTGGATACCTCAAGGTCGACAAAGTGTGAAAAAACAAATAAAGGACTGTATTACTTGTCGTCACTACGATATGCGAGTATGTCAGTATCCAGGTCCACCTCCATATCCCTCTGAAAGAGTTTGTCATGTCACTCCATTTCAGGTGACAGGTGTAGATTACACTGGACCAATAATTTTAACCAAAACAGTTGACAAAGTTCCCATCAAGGTGTACATCTGTTTGTTCACTTGGGCTACGACTAGAGTAGTACATCTAGAAGTAGCCACTGACATGTCTGCTGAAACCTTTATCAAATTATTCAGGTTTGCAGCCAGAAGGGCATGTCCCAGACTGATGATTTCAGATAATGCAACGAACTTCGTTGCTGGTGCTGCTTATATAAGCAAGATCTTTGATCAACCAAAAGTACAGCAGATGCTGAATCAACGCAGTTGTCGTTGGAGATACATTCCTCCTAAATCTCCATGACACGGCGGATTTTATGAAAGAATGATCGGCATTGTAAAACGTTAAGGAAGACTCTTCATCGTCGAAGAATCGACTTAGAAGAATTCCGTACAGTTGTGACTGAAATAGAAAATAGAGTCAACAACAGACCTCTAACTTATGTTACCGATGATCTGGACAATTTAGAAGTGTTAAGTCCATCTCATTTACTCCATGGCAGAAGGCTCGAACCTGTTCCTCCCATGAGTGATAAAGAAATCATAGAGGATCCTTCTTATTTCGAACCTGAGCAACTCAGACGTAAATTCAAACACCTTAATAAAGTGATTGAACGTTGGGAGAAAATTTGGCGAGAAGACTATCTCACCTCATTGAGAGAACACTTCTATTGAGCTGGTGTTCCTGAAAATCATAAGTCCTTAAGACCGGGTGACATAGTGATTATTGACAATGATGGTCCGAGGTCCCAATGGCCTCTTCGAAAAATTGTGACCATATATCCTGATGCAAATGGAATCGTCAGGACAGTTTATGTTTTGAGCAAAGGTGTAGTGAATAAGCAGACAATAAATAAACTATTGCTGTTAGAATTACACAGTGTTGAAAACAAAATTAGTGATTCTCCAGAAACCACACCGACTAGCGCTGTTCAGAAAATACAAGCAGTAGTGGTGGCGAGTGAATAAATCAAATTAATGTTAAGTGATGAATAGTTCACCTGCAGCGAACCTCCGCCGACCCCCAGTGTGGAGAAATTTTTTCCAGGAGGGGGGTATCAGTCCCCTTCAGCCTCTTTCAGCCCCTTTCAGCCCCTTTCAGCCCTGAGGGGCCCAGCCCTCTCAGATGGGGCAAATATCTTGTTTACTGCTACAGCGAGTAATTGATCGCAGATGCAGTACGAGAGTATGCAACGTGGTCAAGCGACCGCCACTCCTTGCAGTCAAGTGTTGCAGAGTGTATTTTAATAAGAGACAGTACATCTCTTACCTTAGCTGGACAATTAAGGAAAATCCTGCTCCCACTTTATTACCATAGTAAAAATAGTGGACATTGTTGTCTATGCTTAAGACAGCAAGATTTAAACATTCTTCTTTGCTTCATCGAGGAAGTGGCAAGGAAGTAAAAGTACTAGGTCAGCTTTTCCTTTGTGCTAGGGGAGTAACGGCGTGGGGCGCCGTGGCGTCTTCAGATTACTTTTGACTCTACTGAGAGTGACACTGATGCCAGGATAACCAACAAAGAACGATCTGTGCGTTAGTGTGAACAAAGTGTCTCATAAAACACAATAAACACTTAAGAGAAGTGTGATCAGCTTCTTTAGTGATAAGATTGTGAACAATAAAGACAAATCTTGTGGAACATAGTGTACCAGTGTGCATATTCCTAGACTATGGAAGACGTGGACATCCAAGGACACTTCAGCTTCTATCAAGTCACCGATATCTGTCGAAGGTGTGAAGAACACCATAGCTCACGCTACAAGAGCAAGGGAGGCTACGAATTTCTTGTAGTATGGGGGACTGCGCAGTTCTTGAGTCGCAAGGAGTTTGTAATCAACCTATAGTCGGCAGTAAGGTGCGGACTTTTAAGTCCAAACAACCCGTTGAGGAATGACTTCGACAGCTTCTCAAGACCTCGTCTGCAGGGGCGGCTGTGCAGGCGATGAGCTGTCTTTCTAAGTTAAGTTTTCCCTATGCAAACTGTATAAGCTTAGCTGGTAAATCCCATTTCTCAACAAGTAAAATGACCTTATTATTAGAAGATAAATAACGAGCTCCTTATTAAGGATCCGATGGATCAGGTTGAAAGTGAGTTTAATAAACTACTTAGAACTTTCCTGAAAGGTAATAAGAAACTGATTAAACAGCTTTCATCTAGGTCGGCGACACTCCCTTATGTATGTTTGATTAAAGCCCAGATGCCCAGTTTTCCAGCGATGCCTATTATTAGCTGAGTAGGATCGACGGTCTATGCCTTTACTAGGCAAGATCTCAGAAGCTTACGTTAAAAATTGTGTTTAACTTAAAAACTGCAAAATGTTAACAGCCGTGTACCTGTCCCTGATTTCTTACCTTATCTGGAGGATGAATTAAATGAGTTCTTCATGCCATTTGAAAAGAACATTATTATTGGGTTGATTAAGTTGTGTGTGTGGTTGATTGAGCAACTTGTACATAGAGTTTTTTTCAGACTAAGTTGTTGAAAGATATTCCGCCCAGTGAAGCTAAGTTGTTCAGATATAAGGATGACATCTAGTCTTTGGCACCCCTCACGGGAGGTTCCTTGATGCTGGTAAGGGGCTCTTGATCTAGAGAATTGGATCTGTTCTCCGGTTCCCCGAATTGAGTCTGAATACCCTCCATCCTCCCCTACTCCAACATGCGCTGTATAATCCTACGGGTTTAGTGCTCCCCATGATTATAATAATAATAATTGTCTTTGGCCCAATAATTTGGACCTCAATACATTTTTACTCAGACTTAACTCTCTTGTCCCCTCTGTTAACTTTACCGTAGATATAGAAGTGGACTTGAAACTTACATTTTTAGATGTTCTGATCCACAGCGTCGATAGATTAAGTTTACAATATATAAGAAGGCCACGAATGTGTGCTCCTACATCCACTATTACTCAAATCATGAAGTTAAAGTAAAACGAAGTGCGTTTTTCACTATCTTTTTGAGACCTTACAGAGTGTGCAGCCCTGAGTTCTTAGATGAGGAAATTAGGATAATCTTTGACATTGCTATAAAGCTATATTACCCTAGGAGGTTTGTAGAGACTGCTTTGCTGGCAGCTAGAAGAACTAATCAAAGGACTGAACCTAAAATAACTTCTCATATCACGAATGTGCTTGTTCTATCATGCACTGAAAATTTATCAGTTCTGCCGAATGTCCTAAAGAAACTTAATATACAAGTTGCTTTTAAGAATTCAGAGACTGTTAAGAGTATCCTGATCAAGAACTCTCCAGAATATGGGGTAGGTGGTGTGTGCAGGTTTTAGGGCCAAGGATGCAACCATTCGTATGTCAGCCAAATAGGCAAACCTTTAAATATTAGAATTACTCAACACCAGTATTCACTGAGGGCAGCTCAAGAATCTTGTGTGATATTCATCCACACACGAGCCTGTAATAATCCACTGGAAAATACGATCCTTAAGAGCAGGGCATCCAGCAGAACTGGATGTGGTACTCCCTACCCAAGGACACACGATGGTGTGGATGACACTAGGCTAATTTCATTCTAGTCCCTGTTTGGTGTACTAGTGGATTAGGGCGTCATGCGTTTTCGCCCACCATGAGGCAGGCCAAAGCAACATGAGTTCGAGTCCTTGGCTAGTGCAGTGTTGTTATTGATCAATACCACTCGTTCGTGGTTACAGTAATATAAAATACTGCTCGTTGATCTAGTACACCAAACAGGGACCAGAATGAAATTAGCCTAGAGTCATCAACACCATCGTGTGTCCTTGGGTAGGGAGTACCACATCCAGTACCGCTGGATGCCCTACTCTTAAGAATCGTATGGTCCAGTGGATTAGAGCGTCATGCATTTTCGCGTACCATGAGGCAGGCCAAAGTAGCTTGGGTTCGAGTTCTTGGGAGCTAGCGTGGGCTGTTACCAAGCACCATGGCTTGTTGTAGTGTTTTAGAATCTCAGGTTCAAGTGTTAAGGAGATTATACTTCTTCAGGAGGAAAATAGTAGGCTGAAGCTTCGCATAGATGACTTTGGGAGTGAGTGTGAGAAGGATTTAGCTGTTAAGGAGGAAATGGTCACCAGCAGTGATAGTGGCAGCCGCTTTAAGTGGCAAGTGGTTCACAGTTCAGGAAGAAGGAATATGAGGAGAGTTAATAGAGAAGATGTGAAGGTAGGAAATCGATTCTCTGTTCTCCAAGACGAATGTACTTCAGTGGTTAATGAGGTTGAAGGTACCACTGATTCCCCTGCTAATCAAGGTAAGAATATTTTAATAGTAGCCACTTCTCGGGTAAGATATATGGACTGTGCATTTTGTAACAGAGGCAGAAAGGTCAGACAAAGAGTGTGCCTTTCTGGAGCTGGTGTTGGTGACATATTCAGCAGGTTGGATAATATTTTGGCAGGTAATGGGAACAATCCCATTATCTGTCTTAGTGCTGGGGGTAATGACATTGGGAAGGGTAGGAGAGAGGAGCTGCTGGATAAGTACAGGTCAGCCATAGAAGTAGTTAGGTCTAAGGGAGGGATCCCAGTCATATGCAACATCTTGCCTAGAAAGGGAGTGGGTAATGAATGGATGTCTAGGGCAATTGGTATAAATTGCTGGCTAGACACGTACTAAAAGGAACTTGCAATCCCATTCATTGATAACTGGGACCTATTCTTTGGCAAACGAGATATGTATGCAAGGGATGGGGTTCATCTCTCTGGAGCTGGAGTGGTTGCATTAGCCAATTCGAATGAGGGGGTAATTGATGACTTGACTAGGACTTTAAACTAATAGATTATAGAGGTATTGGTGTCTATGGAAAACAATCAGGCTGCAGAACTAGAGCTGAAAACAGCAGATATTACCAGGATACTTCAGGGATATGTTTTAAAGATAATATTCAAAATAAAGTTGCTAGTAAAGGCTAAGCAATTGATCAACAAACAAAGAGAGATAGTAGAGAGCAACGAGTGACTAGCTCCCTTAAGGTTTACTATACAAATAGTAGGAGTCTAGGAAATAAGATAGATGAGCTAAGATTACTTGCAAGTGCAGGTAATATAGATATTATTGGTATAACAGAGACCTGGTTCAACCTGAAAGATACAGAAATACCTTGTGAATGCAACATACAGGGTTATAAACTATTCCACACTGATAGGGTCAACAGGAAGGGTGGTGGAGTGGCGATGTAAGTCAAATAAAAATTTAAATTGCTGTCTTATTCATGGTGTAAGATTAGAAACATCGAACACAGAATCTGTTTGGCTACAGTTTCACGAGGGACGTGACAAATTAATTTTGGGTGTGATTTATAGGCCCCCAAACATTGATAGGGAGTGCAGTAAGCTGTTATTGGACGAAATTCATAAGGCATCTAGATATGAAAATGTTGTGATAATGGGAGATTTTAACTTTAGACGAACTGATTGGAACAATATGACAGGAAATCTAGAGTCTAGTGACTTTCTTGATACGGTTCAAGATTGCTTTCTAGAACAGGTTGTGACAGAAACAACTAGAGGAAACAATCTGCTTGACTGGGTTCTTGCCAACAAAGATTCACTAATTAATAATCTTGAGGCTAATGATGAGCTTGGGGAAAGTGTTCACAAATCACTTAGTTTCAATATATCATGGAATTACCCAGATAACTGCAATCAAATCTCTGTTAGGTAAGACACATGCAACAGTTAGGTATCTTTATTTCGAAACGTTTCGCCTACACAGTAGGCTACTGTGTAGGCCTACTGTGTAGGCCTACGTTTCGCCTACTGTGTAGGCGAAACGTTTCAAAATAAAGATACCTAACTGTTGCATATGTGTCTTACCTAACAACCTGTCGGTATTTTATACCATTTTAATGTTCAATAAAATCTCTGTCTCAGATTTTCGCTTGGCCGACTTCATGGGACTGAAAAAATTACCTGGGTGGGCTAAATTGGGATGTCCTGACAATGGGTCAGGTAGGTGATCTTGGTTGCCAATATGACGTTTTTCAGAGCATAGTTCTAGATGCCCAGACAACTTTTGTTCCGAGTATGGAAATTAGATCTAACAAAAATGACCCCAAATGGATGAACAATAGAAAAAAACAGCTCATTGGTCAAAAGAGAGGCATATATAGGCGTATCAAAAGAGGGGATGGGCAGTTAAGAAATCAATATATTCAATTAAAGAGAGAAATAAAGAAAGGAATAAGAAAAGCAAAAAGGGATTATGAGGCTAAGGTCGCAAGGGATTCAAAGACTAACCCAAAAGGGTTCTTTCAGTATAGAGAAGTAAGATTAGGGACAAGATTGGCCCACTTAAGAGTAACTTTGGTCAGATGACTGACAGTGATAAGGATGTGTGTGAAATTCTCAGTACCTACTTCCTTTCAGTTTTCACCCAGGAAAATACTAGTGATATTCCTGAAATAATAGATTATGTAGAACAGGATGATAATAAACTATGTACAATTGCGGTAACTAGTGACATGGTCCTCAGACAAATAGAGAAACTAAAACCTAACAAATCCCCAGGCCCTGACGAACTGTTTGCAAGGATGTTAAAGGAATGTAAAAAGGAACTTAGCATACCTTTGGCTAATCTTTTTAACATATCACTACAAACTGGCATAGTGCCTGATATGTGGAAAATGGCAAATGTAATACCTATTTACAAGGCAGGTGACAGGTCCTTGGTCCTTTTTTCACTAAGGTGTTTGAGGAGGTAGATCATGGTAATGAATATGATATTGTGTATATGGACTTCAGTAAGGCTATCGATAGAGTTCCACACCAGAGGCTATTGAGGAAACTTAAGGCACACGGAATAGGAGGAGAAATTTTTTTTCTTGGTAGAGGCATGGCTGACAAATAGACAGCAGAGAGTTTGCATAAATGGCGAGAAATCAGAATGGGGGCACGTCACAAGCGGTTTTTCCTCAGGGGTCAGTGCTGGGCCCGTTGTTGTTCACAATTTACATAAACGACATAGATGAGGGAATAAATAGCGACATAAGCAAATTTGCTGATGACACAAAAATAGGCCGTCCAATTCATTCTAATGACATTAGAGCACTCCAGGATGATTTGAAGAGACTGATTCAATGGTCGGAGAAGTGGCAGATGCAGATTAATATTGACAAATGCAAAGTTCTAAATGTTGGACAGTTACCTGGAGGTTATTCCGGGGATCAACGCCCCCGCGGCCCGGTCCATGACCAGGCCTTCCGATGGATCAGGGCCTGATCAACTAGGCTGTTACTGCTGGCCGCACGCAGTCCTATGTACGAGCCACAGCCCGGCTGATCCGGCACTGACTTTAGGTATCTGTCCAGCTCTCTCTTGAAGGCAGCCAGGGGTTTATTGGCAATTTCCCTAATGCTTGATGGGAGGCTGTTGAACAGTCTTGGGCCCCGGACACTTATGGTGTTTTCCCTTAGTGTACCAATGGCGCCCCTACTTTTTATTGGGGGCATTTTGCATCGCATGCCCAGTCTTTTACTTCATAGGGAGTGATTTCTGTGTAGATCTGTGTAGATCTGTGTAGATCTTAATACTACTGATTGCGAAAAGGATTTAGGAGCTCTGGTTAGCAGTAATCTAAAACCAAGACAACAGTGCATTAGTGTTCGCAATAAAGCTAACAGAATTCTTGGCTTCATATCTAGAAGTGTAAATAATAGAAGTTCTCAGGTTGTTCTTTAACTCTATATATCCTTGGTTAGGCCTCATTTAGACTATGCTGCCCAGTTCTGTTCACCGTATTACAGAATGGATATAAATGCTCTGAAAAACGTACAGAGGAAGATGACAAAGATGATCCCATGTATCAGAAATCTTTCATATGAGGATAGACTGAGGGCCCTGAATCTGCACTCTCTCGAAAGGCGTAGAATTAGGGGTGATATGATCGAGGTGTATAAATGGAAAACAGGAATAAATAAAGAGGATGTAAATAGCGTGCTGAAAATTTCCAGCCAAGACAGGACTCACAGCAATGGTTTCAGGTTAGAAAAATTCAGACTCAGGAAAGATATAGGAAAGCCCTGGTTTGGTAATAGAGTTGTGGATGAGTGGAACAAACTCCCGAGTACAGTTATTCAGGCTAAAACGTTGTGTAGTTTTAAAAATAGGTTAGATAAATGAATGAGTGGGTGTGGGTGGGTCTGAGTTGGACCTGACTAGCTTGTGCTGCTGGGTCTGGTGCAGTGCTCCATCCTTGAGTTTATGTGACCAGACTGGGTGGGTCATTGAGCAAATACGGGGGGGGGGGGAGTTCATTGGACCTGCTCTTGTAGGAAGTGCAGCACAGGCCCAGAGAGGTGGCTTATATACTGCGGTGAGATGAGTCCAAGCAGGAGGAGGCGGGATCACAGTGGGACCTGCCACTAGTGTAAGTAAGCAGGTCCCACTGTGATCCCGCCTCCTCCTGCTTGGACTCATTTCACCGCAGTATGTAAGCCACCTCTCTGGGCCTGTGCTGCACTTCCTACAAGAGTGATGGACTGAACACATCGGTTCCAGGTTGAGAGACTGATTATCTCAAAACTTCTACTCTCCTTACCCATTTCTACTTTGTATTGGACTGATGAAGCCACTGTGTGGCGAAACGTTTCTTCAATAAAGATTCCCATGTGTTGCATAAGTGTCTCAATTCTTCAATATATATATATATATATATATATATATATATATATATATATATATATATATATATATATATATATATATATATATATATATATATATATATATATCCTAGGTAGTAGGTTGGTAGACAGCAACTGCCCAGGGAGGTACTACCGTCCTTCCAAGTGGGTGTAAAACGAAAGCCTGTAATTGTTTTACATGATGGTAGGATTGCTGGTGTCTTTTTATTCTGTCTCATACACATGCAAGATTTCAGGTACATCTTGCTACTTCTATTTATCCTTAGGTCACACTTCATATACATGTACAAGCATATATACACGCACCCCTCTGGGTTTTCTTCTATTTTCTTTCTAGTTCTTGTTCTTGTTTATTTCCTCTTACCTCCATGGGGAAGTGGAACAGAATTCTTCCTCCGTAAGCCATGCGTGTTGTAAGAGGCAACTAAAATGCCAGGAGGAAGGGGCTAGTAACCCTTTCTCCTGTATATATTACTAAATGTAAAAGGAGAAACTTTCGTTTTTCCTTTTGGGCAACCCTGCTTCGGTGGGATGGATACGGCCGGTGTGTTGAAAGAAAGATTATATATATATATATATATATATATATATATATATATATATATATATATATATATATATATATATATATATATATATATATATATATATATATATATATATATATATATTATATATATATATATATTATATATATATATATATTATATGGTGTCCAACTCTGGTGCAAATTGTGGGACCCATAGCCTCGGAGAAGTGGATAAAAACGGTTCATGGGAGAATATTTGGGTTTCTTACCTGAAACCATTTGAATATTCCTCTTTCCTTACCACCCCATCTTCTTTTTTGTTTTTCACCAATAGGTACATTTTATTACATAACATCGTACAAAAGATTTAAGAGATACGTTGTTGTAGTAAAAATGGCATATGCAGTTCATGAGGTGTGAGAGATATAAGTCTAGTGCATAGTGTTACATGTTTGTCACTGATTATAATGCTAAAATTTCATCTGGCTTCTCAGAGGTGGGGCACTTTCTAAAAAATATAGAAGGCATTACCCCTCTAAACAGCAGCGCTGAGTCACTGGAACGGAAAACTAGGGATCCCTAGTTAACCTGATCAATCTTTTGCCTAGCTCCTTAAGGAACTTACATGCACTCTTTCCCCTTGAGACAAGGGTCTCCAACCCTTCGGGAACAAACATATTTTCTATACTTTTGGGACTCACTGAAGCTTGTGGCTGCCCCTCCTTCCTCCCTGGTGTGTTGGAAATGGGTATCAGCCTAGGTAGATGCACGTATGTAGTACTACACCACCTGCTTTCCGTCTGTCCAGGCATAAAGTGTGATACCATCTGTACGCTTCTGGCTGCCATCAGATCTGCATAGTTGGGGTGGCTCCCTTACTGCTGGGCATCCGGCTGTTGTGAGGCTCCTCTTGATGTTATTAACCTCCTCATGTTTTGCAAACTTTCCGTAGGATTTACGGCACACAAGACTATAGTACTCGAATCAGTCTGCTGCTTCACTGCCAGAAATACGTCTCTGTTCGGCGAGAATAGGGGCGGCAAGTTGAAGCGCAACACCAATGCGGATGGGTCGAGGCGTGTACCAAGGCTGGAGTTGGGAAGAGCCAACAGAAAGTCCTCTGCATGAGCAGTTCTCACTGTCAGGAGCTGGGCTCTATCCTTCCCTGACACACTCGGAAGCATTGTTGAGTCTATATTCTCCGCTATTGGGCCATCCCAGTTCAACTGTGTGTAGTTGTTGGGGGGAGCATGTCTGGTTTCAGAGCCCGTTAGATTAACTCATATCATGGCTTCGTCAATGAACTTTTGGTCCTGGACTCCAATCTTGTCCGTATGATATTCAGGGAGAATCGCTGCTGCAAGTGCTCTGGATGCAATGCTTGAGGACAGAAAAACAGGTAGCGCAATCTGTGATGACTTGTGGATACCAATGCCACCTAGTCTGACTGGTCCCACTGCCCGTCTTCTAGAGTAAGGTTAAGTCCTTTCGTAAAAATCTGCTTCAGGATACTGTCATTATTATAACCCAGGAATCAAAATGGTCTGTTATCCTGGGTGTAAAGGGAGCAAAATAAACACAGCAGAAAACTTTTGACTTATATTATCCTTCACCAATTTAGAACAGAAGTATGTACACTATATACACTATGTACAGCAATAGGTATTAGTGCACTCCACGGTACGCAAGGCAGAATAGAAGCCACTAGAGAGCAGACCGTGCTTCAACCAGCTCTAGAATGGGAATGACAAGAGCAGACAGGAGAGTGGTACCTACATAACCTCTGCGATTGCCAAAACCATCTTCTCATTGGCTGGAACCTGGGTACTGGTTGAACGACGAGGCCCCATCGTCAACCCTCAGTCACCTGGTTCGCTGGTTGAGGGTGTGTACATGCGCCAAATAAAGGTTACGTACTCTTTGCATGCCACAGTCATATTCATGCAGTATAGGGTTGTCATAAGAAGGTGCACATCTTAGGAAATATGTCATCCTGGGCAGACTCAAGCACTTTGTGAGAAGGTACAAGGCATCGTGGGTGTCAAGATTGCCTATTCGTTGTTCCATTCTCCTCAACACTTCCAGTTTCTTCCTATGAATTGTATCAATGGTATCGCTTCCTAGAGGAGCTCCAAGCAAGACCCTTTATGTGGGGGCAATGACTGATGCTCCTGGAAGTTTTAATCTCACTGCATCTATCACCTGTTGCCTGACTGAGAAGATTTCATATTTAGATGGATTCAGGACGAGACCCATTTCCTGTCCCTGTGCCATCACCTGTGTAAGATCATCTAGGAGGAACTCCTTTGTACCTGCTAGTGTGCTATCATCCAGGAACCAGATGTTTAGCTCACTGGTCAGTCTGACTTTGATTTCCCTGATCGCTTTAGAGAAATGGTGAGAGAGGATCGCATTTCTGGACACCCTCTGATGATGTGATTTCATGTTCTCCAAACAGAGCATTGATTCCTTGTTATATCCAGCTGAAACAAAAGGGAAGAGTCCAGGGAAATGTTCTTGTACAGCTGCTAATACCACGTCTCTTTTCAGAAGATCAGATGCATTCTTGAAATCTAATTTCACCACTGCATTGTTCTCATGCAGGTTCTTGACATACGCCCTTGTTGCATGAACCGCTGCTTCACTTCCTTGAGAGACCCCAAAGCAAAATTGGTTTGGGTGAAACATCATGGCCACCTCTGCACGAATACTTTGGACAGGAACTATGGAAACGAGGCAGTGACAAGTGTTGGCACCTGCTACTGGCTTAATTCTTCCACTCTTCTTTTTAAGATCACAAAGCAATGCACCAAAAAAGAAAGGTTTAATTTCATCAGGAATCACACCAGCCAAGGAACCATTGATGAACCTTGTGATCTCTGAAAGCAGTCACCCCGATAACTGGATTAACCATTACCCTTATTCCAGGGTAATCCCTAGCAGAGCTGGATGGGAAGGATATTATTGCTTTGTAAATGTCCGAGTCATCCACAATCAATGTTTCCACAGTGGGGACAAAGGTGTGGAAGCTGTTGGTGCCCCTGGTTTCCCTGGCAGGGTGCTTTCCTCTAAGGGCTTCAGCAGTGTCAGCATCCCTGGGGGCAATTGTATCTTCACTGGTAATCATTCTGATTACCTCCACCGTGTTGCCCTCTTAAATTTTCTTGCTCATCTGTACTCTGATTTTTTAGCTGTCAGTGGAGGGGGGTTCAGCCTCTCCTGTTTTTGTATTGATAGGGAAGGCAAATGAGGTTATCAGCTCTATGAAAGTCTGTTAAGGATTTAATTATCATTGAGGCTAGCCTCTTTTTCCTTCTTTCCAGCACAGCTATGCAGACATTGTCAAAAAGTAGCAAGTTGTGCCATGCCTTAATGGTTGGTTGAGCATGTAGGATAGTGGAACTATCATTTATTTTTTAAGAGGTTTCTAGGTTTCCCAGCTGCGTGAGGACGGGCTGCATTGGGAATATGTGTGAGTGTCCTGGTACCTGTTGCTTTAATTGCTTCCTAGATATTATCTGATGAGATGAGACCTGTTGGAATGGGTTCAGGTGCCTGAAGTGGCTGTGGGTCATCACATTCCACAGGAGGACATCCTGAACCAAGGCAGCTACCGTATTTGTGAAGGAAACCATTAGAGTTGACACAACGAAACTGTGAACACGACCGACACTTACCTTTCCTAGTATTGCAAGCCGTGCCATTTCCCTGGCTGCTCACTTCCTCCTGATTGGCATCCATCTGGCTAGACTGTAGTAGAGGAGTACGACATGCTGGGTGGGTATGGTGCGTGGAAGACAGAGAACTTGACGATGGTGGCAGGGTGGCGTTTGAGGGGCTGGTGAGGGGCTGGGAAGGGAAAACTGCATTCCTCTAATAACAATGGTTATAAATGACCATAATTTTTAAAGGGGTGGACCGGTAAGCCAGCGGAAGGCCTCGGTCAGATGACCAAAAGCTCCAAAGGCGGGTCATCAACTGACTAAGACCCGCGTCAGGAAACATTTGTCCTGTTTCCTGACGAACCTTACCTAACCTAACCTGCATTCCTCCGTAGGGGTGCCATTGGGATTTGGGTGGGTGAGGCACAGGTTGTTGGGTGAGGGTAGCCCAGGGAGAGGGGTGAGGGGAGTACAATACAGTTGCACACTATATTGTTCACACTGTCTTACAGTACACACAACATTATTTGTTTCCCACGTACATCATGAAAGATGTGGGAATGGATGGGCACTGTTGAACCACAGTGTGTTCCCTCACCACCTACACACGGCGCCTCTTCCCCCTCCCCCGGGGCATGGGGAAGGCGGCACTGACTGATCACTTCCTCGTTAACATTAACAGCACATTGTTTTTCCATAACATATACCTCTTATTATTCCATGCATCGACACGTAATCATATCTAAGTTAACTGGAAGCATGACGCATGGTGTTGGAGGTAGATGTTTTTATGAAAGCTTTTCCAGATTTGGAATGTCTTCTCGCTGCATTGGAATCTTCCCAGAGTATTCACACTGAGTCATGTTCAGTCTTAACCTGGTCAGCCTCTTTGATCAGGACTTATAATTGAAAATTCCGCAGCTAACCCACCACACGTCTTGCTATGCCAGCGCCTGTCATGCATGCATATATATATAGATATATATATATATATATATATATATATATATATATATATATATATATATATATATATATATATATATATATATGTCGTGCCGAATAGGCAGAACTTGCGATCTTGGCTTAAATATCAACGTTCATCTTGCCATATAGCACAAGTGAAAATTTGTGTATGCAATAATTTCGCCAAAATCATTCTGAACCTAACGAAAAAAAATATATTTCACTGTGTTTGTTTAGTATTAAATTATTGTAAACAAATCTAAGATATATTTAGTTGGGTTAGGCTAAAATAAATTGTTCTTGTTATAATAAGGTTAGGTAAGTTTTCTAAGATTCTTTTGGTCCAAAGTTAAAATTTTTTACATCAACATTAATGAAAAAAGTATATCTTTAAATCTATAAGAGAAAATTTTGGAAAGGACTTAGTTTTAAATGAGTTCTTGCTAACTGACCAGTTTTACATATTCGGCAAAACAACCACTGTGAAAGAATAGAGAAATTCCAAGCACTTTCGTGACTACTCACATTATCATTGTTCCTTGATAATGTGAGTAGTCACCAAAGTGCTTGGAATTTCTCTGTTCTTTCACAGTGGTTGTTTTGCATATTCTGAAATCACCTGTTTACTGTGATCTTATTGCATATATATAATATATATATATATATATATATATATATATATATATATATATATATATATATATATATATCTATATATATATATATATATATATATATATATATATATATATATATATATATATATATATATATACATATATATATATATGCAAAACAACCACTCTGAAAGAATAGAGAAATTCCAAGCGCTTTCGTGACTACTCACATTATCATAGTTCCTTGATAATGTGAGTAGTCACGAAAGCGCTTGGAATTTCTCTATTCTTTCAGAGTGGTTGTTTTGCATATTTTGAAATCACCTGTTTACTGTGATCTTATTGCACATATATATATATATATATATATATATATATATATATATATATATATATATATATCGCAGACAGGCGATCTTAACTATGCAAGACAAGCCACAGGGGGGTGGAAATCTTTAGCACAAATACTTTCACACTTCTCAGTGGATCATCAGGAGCTATGCAATGTTGGAAGGCTCTCTTAGAATGTGGGCCAATGGTTAGTGTTACACCCGGCACTACCACCCTCCCCATCCCCCCCATATGGGGTGAGAGGGTTTTGAGAAGTCAAGAATTATGATATTAGAAGATATAATATAGTCCACCCCAAGCTTTTTCTAGCCATTTGCAACAAGTCATGTGACTTGAGAAAATACGTGTCTCAGTGGATATTACATATATAGATGATTAATACTATTCTGTTTAGCTTTTTTAATTAATAAAAGAAAGGGAATGAGTGTGCTCTTTGTCCGTTTAAATGCCCTATTCTATAGTACTCGAATGTTCACAGTCTCATTGGTACTGTTTAGTATCTCTTTATATTTTCCTAAATGTTGTCTACTATTCCTCTCAGTATCGATTAATATGCCTTACTTGGGATTCTTCTATACATTCCTATAATATTTCTATGATCCAGATTTCTACTTCTAATATCCTTCAACCCTACTCCTTATGTTATCAGGTAATCTTGTGTACCCGTCAGTGCATGGTACAATCACAGCTAAATAAGTTATATAACCATCCACCAACTGACGTATCATGGTGTTTTGGTGTGTAGTCACCGGTCGAGCGTCACCAAATCATCATAAGACCACCTGGTAAAATGAGTAATCCTGTGATTTTGTATAGCATTATTGTGTAAGTTTGTGTACAGTAGACTCTACTAAATAGCTATCGAGCTTGTATAACCCATAATTTGAGATAAATACTGTATTCATGTCATGTTTCAACAGAGAAGATTCAATTATGTTTCTTTCTAAACCAGAACTGTTTGGTACAATAATTTGGGCAGCATCCTATCCCAGTGGGTGATTACAGGAACTATCGTGGTTAAAGATAGCGTTCTACTCCTGCCCTGTCCTGACTGAGTATTTATGTTAGGCCATTCTGGTTTCCAGAATTTTACCTGTTTGACCTATATATGAGAGAGGACATTGAGTACATGGGACCTTGTAGACCCCACCAGTTTTGTTTTTAATCAGCATTTGTTTCATTGTCCAAGTGTTTTTGAAAGGTTTATACTGATCTTTTTAATGCCTCATACAGACAAAACAGGTTCTCATTGTATGGTAAAACTAGAACAATTTTTCCTGGCCATCATTTCCTTAGGTTCAGTCCTGTAAAAAATCTTTCTTGCTGACATTAGTGCCTTCTCGACAAAATCCCTAGGATATCTCAGTTTTGTGGCTATGTTGAATATCTTGCTGATTTCGTCCTCTAAGTACTCTGGACTGCAGATGCACATGGCTCTCAGGAACATTGTGAGGAACACACTTCTTTTTACCCTAGTATCGTGATTGGAATGGTAGTGAATGTATGAGGACACATTGGTGGACTTCATATAAACTGTAAATTTGAATTTTCTATCAACACGTTGGACTAAAACAACTAGGAAAGGCAAAGTGTTTTTTATTTCATGTTCTGCAGTGAACTTAATGGAAGGCGCTAGCTCATTGAATCTATGTATCATCCACGTATCTGAACCAACTGGTTTAGTCTGGGAGAATGTCTTTAAAAAGTCTGGTCTTATTGAATTCCAAACAGAAGTTGCTGAGTAAGGGGCTAAGGGGATTTCCCATTGCCATGCCTTGTTTTTGAGCATAGTAATTCCCTTCAAACACGAACTTATAATCAGTAACACAAAGTTTTATAAATTCATTTATTATTTTCGCGGTGTAAGGCATGGGAAATTTTCTATTTCCTCTTCAAGATACGAAAGCAGGTCAAGGATAGGGATTTTTGGTGAACAGAGCTGTGACATCAAAGCTCACTTGGGTAAAGTCATGAGAGACATTTAATTTCTGGCGTCTTTCGGTAAGGTCAACGTTATTTTTAATATGTGCATCCAAGATCTTATTTACCATGGGAATTAGAAGTTTAACCAGTCATTTAGATAGGTCATATGCTGTTGAGCCTACTGAACTTATAATAGGACAGTCTGTGTACCCTGGGTTACGAGTCTTGATTACCAGATAAATATATGGTAAAGCTGCTGACCTTTCCGACAGATGTTTAATTAGTTCATCATTCCCCTTCAATAGCGTAGGGTTTTAAGTTGTTTATTGAAATGGCTGTTGGCCTGGTCTGTGGGGTTCTTAATGAGTGGTTCATACTTCTCATTATCACTCAATAAATGGTTCATTTTCCCTAAATATTCAGTTTTGTCCGTAATAAAAGCTACCTTCGGTTTATCGTCTCT
The DNA here is from genome assembly GCF_038502225.1 of Cherax quadricarinatus. Lineage (NCBI taxonomy): Eukaryota > Metazoa > Arthropoda > Malacostraca > Decapoda > Parastacidae > Cherax > Cherax quadricarinatus. The sequence goes on along the minus strand of NC_091299.1, from coordinate 52,316,442 downwards.
TGAGAGGTGCAGAATATGATCATTATTGAGTTCCTTATAATCTTTTGTGAATCTTAATGGGCAGTTGGGTAGCACCGGCTTGAGTAAAGTTTCATATACCACACCTATGCATATATTAAAAGTATCAGGGGTCAACTCACCATGTTTTTCCTGCATTCAAAACGATTTTGCTAGGTTTACATAATTAACATCATTAACAGAGGGCGCAAAGCTTAATCCAAACCCTAGCGCTGACTGTTGGTCACTATTTATTTTTTTGCTAGACAGGTTCATAACAAACTCCGAATTCTCATGTGTGGTCCAACCACTCCGTACTATGAGATTGTTTAACTTTCTCGTATGAATGCATTCGGTGTTCTGTCTGACTCTTCTAAGTTCCCTGTATATATAATCAAGCAAGTAGTCACGCCAGCCTGGGGAAACCTTATTAAAGAATACCTTCTTGTTTCTTCTCATTTCTATGAAAAGCCTCTTCTTTTCATGTTTTATGTCAATATTTTTGATGAACACTAAACTGTGTAGTTGATCGAATGGTGTAGTAGCTAGCCTGACCAACCTGTTCTGCAGTAGGGATTCCGGTAGAAATATGTGTGTGTGTGTGTGTGTGTGTGTGTGTGTGTGTGTGTGTGTGTGTGTGTGTGTGTGTGCAGGCGCACAAGACAAGCCACCGGGGGTAGAAATCTTAAGCTCAACTACTTTCAAACTTCTCAGTTTGTCATCAGGAGCTATGCAATGTTGCAAGGGCAGCAACAGAAGAATATGAGGGGAAGTTTTTCAGAGTATGGTAATGTGAGTAGCACCCGCGAGGATCACTCTCTGAATGATGGACCGCAAGCGGTCCCCGCACAACCCACACCATATGGGATTGGGTGGGGTAGGCCGCACAGTTTGCAGATAGCCTAAGATAGAATAACTAGGAGATAGTTAATAGCCAGACCTAAGGTTCTAACCACTGGGAACAGGTTATGTGACATAAGAAGTTACACTGTTACAATGATGAACACTGCCATGTATG
>NC_091299.1:52170812-52315327 GCF_038502225.1 Cherax quadricarinatus | reverse complement strand
ATTAATTTAGTCATCCTACGCTGAATGTTTTCTAACGAATTTATGTCCATTTTGTAATACGGAGACCAGAACTGAGCTGCATAATCAAGGTGAGGCCTTACTAATGATGTATAAAGCTGCAGTATGACCTCTGGACTTCTGTTGCTTACACTTCTTGATATAAATCCCAGTAATCTATTTGCCTTATTACGTACGCTTAGGCATTGCTGTCTTGGTTTAAGGTTGCTGCTCACCATAACCCCCAAGTCCTTTTCGTAATCTGTATGGCTAAGTTCTACATCATTTAATTTATAAGTACTAGGGTTATGGGCACTCCAAAGCTTCAGAACCTTGCACTTATCTACATTGAACTGCATCTGCCACTTTTCTGACCAAGAATAGAGTTTGTTTAAATCCTCCTGAAGTTCCCTAACATCTACGTTTGAATCAATTATCCTACCTATCTTTGTGTCATCGGCGAATTTGCTCATATCACTAGTAATTCCCTCATCAAGATCATTGATATATATTATAAACAACAACGGGCCCAAGACTGATCCCTGTGGAACGCCACTTGTTACAGATCCCCACTCGGATTTAACCCCATTTATGGACACTCTCTGCTTCCTGTCAGTGAGCCATGACTCGATCCACGAGAGCACTTTTCCCCCAATGCCATGAGCTGCCACTTTCTTTAACAGTCTATGGTGCGGAACTCTATCAAAAGCCTTACTAAAATCTAAGTAAATAATATCGATGGAACATATTTCCAGTTCGTTATCCGTCAGCTGTCCATTCTCAAATTTCAGAGGTCCTACTTTTTCTTTCACCTTCGTCCTATACACATGAAAGACCCCTTTGGATTAGGCTTTGGTTCATTAGCAACTCTAATTTAATAGTCACGTTTATCCTTTCTAATCCCCGTTTTAACTTCTCTTTTAAGCTGAACATATTGGTCAGTAAGGTTAACCTCTCCTCTTCTGATGCGCCTATAAATTCTCCTTTTCTCTCCTAATAGATGCTTTAGCTTCCTGTTAACCCATTTGGGATCGTTATTATTAGACCTAATTTCTTTCTGGGGAATGTGTATACTCTGAGCACTGTGTACATTATTAATCATAAGTATGATCATTGTAAATAAAATCATTAGCTAGATAACCCCAATCGAGATTTGACAGATGTTCCTTAAGTCCATTATAATTGGCAGAACGAAAATCAGGGATTTTTACCTTATCTTTTTTCTTGTATTCCCAGTTAATGCTAAAAGTCATGGATTTGTGATCACTTGTGCCAAGCTCTTCAGTGATCTCCAGATTATTTATGAGTGTTTCCTTATTTGACAAGACTAGGTCCGGCAAATTATTACCCCTGGTAGGCTCTGTTACACACTGCTTCAGAAAACAGTCCTGAACTGTTTCCAAAAAGTCACTGGACTCCAGATTACCTGTCAAAGAATTCCAGTCAATTTGACTAAAGTTAAAATCCCCTATGTTATTGTGGCTAGAAGCCCTAACAATTTCGTCCCAAAGAAGCCTCCCTCTATCGTGATCCAAGCCGGTATATTACACCTAGAATTAGTTTTTCTTGACTTTCTACAAACTCTATCCAAACAGATTCTGTTACTGTTCCATTTATTTTTATACCTGTTTTTATGCAACAATTAATATTTTCTCGAACATATAATGCAATTCCTCACCCCTTCCCATTACATCTCCCCACATGGAACAATTTAAACCCTTGAATATTACACTCAGCAATCATATCCCGACTCTTTAAATCATACCACGTTTCAGTTAATGCAATGACATCAAAGTTACCAGCACATGCTACCAAACAATTCATTAATCTTATTTCTTGCACTTCGATTGATAGCATAAAATACCATCATATGTTTTTCTTCAGCACATTTTTCCCATTCACCTTTGTTTTTACTCAATTTCTGAAATTATCATTACCCAGAGTTACTCCATGACAGTTACTATTAAGATTCTTAATATCAGAGCATAAGTCAATATATCCATACTCATTATTTATTATTTCTAAACCCATACCTCTAACTAATCCTAGTTTAAAGTCCTAACAACCCCCTCAACTGAGTTAGCAAGAAAACCCACACCTGCCCTGGATAAGTGAACCCCATTCCTGGCATGCATGCCATTTCGGCCATAGAAGTTGTCCCAGCTGTCAATGAATGGTACTGCATTATCGTTACAGTGTTTATCCAGCCAACAATTAATACCAATTGCTCTTGACAACCATTCATTTCCAACACCCCTTATTGGCAAAATGCCGCATATAACAGGGTGCCCCCTCTTCTTCCTAATTATGTCTATTGCTGTCCTGAACCTTCTAACTAAATCCTCACTTCTACGCTTGCCTACATCATTGTCTCCAGCACTGATGCTGATAATAGGATTGATTCCATTACCGTTCATGATGTTGTCAAGCCTACTAACAATATCCTCCATCCCAGCCCCAGGAAAGCAAACCCTCTGTCTCCTACTCCTGTCGTTCAAGCAGAAGGCCCTATCCATGTACCTAACCTGGCTATCCCCAGCAACAACATTCTTACCTTCCTTGGTGTTGTTCGTCGTGACGTTCCCAGTATTCGAATCACATTCGTTGGGCAGCACGGAGAATGCATTAGATGTTTCCAAAACAGTTTCACAGCAGTCTCTTTCTTGTTCATCGCTTCTACTTTTCCATTCGTCTTCTTGATCGTCAACTTCGTTCCATGGTGTCCAGCCACTGTCCAGGTTCCCTTCTTGACCTTAGGACTCACAACAGGACTACTACGAATCTTCTTGTTTTCCTCAGTCAATCGCCATATCTCCATCTTTGCCACCCTCATTTCTTCCTTAAGCTGCTGGTAAAGTTGCTCGATGGAGGGCATCTTGGTTCAATCCACAGACCGCACACTCGACACGTCCTCACTGAGTTAAGTACAGGATATACGAAAACATTGGTTTGGTAAAGGAGTTGTGGATGAGTGGAACGCACTCCCGAGTACAGTTATAGAGGCTAAAACGTTGTGTAGTTTTAAAAATAGGTTAGATAAATACATGAGTGGGTGTGAGTGGGTGTGGGTGGGTGTGAGTTGGACATGACTAGCTTGTGCTGACTAGGTTGGGGCATTGGCTTATGCCGTTAGGAGACTTGGACCTGCCTCGCATGGGCCAGTAGGGCTGCTGTAGTGTCCCTTCTTTCTATGTTCTTATGTAAAAGCCTTCGTACAGTCCACGTAAATGCATTCTACCCACCCCTCTCTCTTTATCTTGTCTTACTGTTGTCACCGTGTCAGGCAACTCCAATAATTCTGTGACGCAGGATTTCCCGTCCCTGAGTCCGTGCTGGTTGTCGATGATAAGCTCATTCCATTCTAGGTGCTCCACCACTCTTCTCCTGATAATCTTGTCCTTGACTTTGCATACTATGCTTGTCAGTGATACTGGTCTGTAGTTTTGTACTGCGTGTCTTTCTCTTTTTTTTTTTAAATTGGAATTACATTTGCTGCGTGTGTGTGTGTGTGTGTGTGTGTGTGTGTGTGTGTGTGTGTATGTGTGTGTGTGTGTGTGTGTGTGTGTGTGTGTGTGTGTGTGTGTGTGTGTGTGTGTGTGTGTGTGTGTGTGTGTGTGTGTGTGTGTGTGTGTAATGAATGTCATTGTGATGAATATATCCCAGGCACAAATTATTACAAGATAAATAGTATCAACTTCTATTTAACTAAAATATTCTTTAATTTTCATGACATTTTTATAATTTATTTTTGACGAACAATAAGATTTCCTTTATTCACAAGTATATCATAACATGTTTCCAAACATAAGAACATAAGAAAGGAGGAACACTGCAGCAGGCCTGTTGGCCCATACTAGGCAGGTCCTTTACAATCCATCCCACTAACAAAATATTTACCCAACCCAGTTTTCAATGTCACCCAAGAAATACGCTCTGATAACTCTATCCACTCTCACTTATGTATTTATCCAACCTAAATTTGAAACTACCCAAGGTTTTAGCCTCAATAACCCAACTAGGCAGACTGTTCCACTCATCAACTGCCCTATTTTCAAATCAATATTTTCCAATATCCTTTCTAAATCTAAACTTGTCTAATTTGAGTCCATTACAACGGGTTCTCTCTTTGAGAGATATCCTCAAGACCTTATTTATGTCCTCTTTAATACCTATCTTCCACTTATACACTTCGATCATGTCTCCCCTCATTCTTCGTCTAATAAGTGAATGTAATTTAAGGGTCTTTAATCTTTCTTCATAAGGAAGATTTCTAATGTTATCTATTAATTTAGTCATTTTAAGCTGAATGTTTTCTAACTAATTTAAGTTAATTTAAGTTCATTCTGTAATATGGAGACCAGAACTGAGCTGCGTAATCTAGGTGAGGCCTTACTAATGATGTATAAAGCTGTAATATAACCGCTGGACTTCTGTTGCTTACACTTCTTGATATAAATTCCAGTAATCTGCTTACTTTATTGCGTACACTTTGGCATTGCTGTCTTGGTTCAAGGTTACTGTTTATCATAACCCCCAAGTCCTTTTCACAAGTATGGCTAAGTTCTACATTATTTAACTTATAGGTGCTAGGGTTATGGACACTCCCGAGCTTCAGAACCTTGCATTTATCTACATTGAACTGCATCTGCCACTTTTTCTGAGCAGGTATTGAGTTTGACTAAATCCTCCTGAAGTTCCCTAACATCTACGTTTGAATCAATTATCCTACCTATCTTTGTGTCATCGGCGAATTTACTCATATCACTAGTAATTCCTTCATCAAGATCATTGATATATATTATAAACAAGAACGGGCCCAAGATTGATCCCTGTGGAACGCCACTTGTTACAGATCTTCACTCGGATTTAGTATAATTAAATTTTTAATATAATTATAATAGGTGGAAAAAATTTATTTGAAATCATTTCCTTAATTAAGAAATACAAAAAAAAAGTGAAAATTTTATTAATAATTATTCTGCAAGTGATATCAACTGGATCAGGCGAAATTATCATTGTTTACAAGGACAAGACGCTGTATAGCCTTTGTGGTTTAGCGCTTCTTTTTGATTATAATAATAATACAAGGACAAGAGCAAAATCAGCAAAGGTACAAATAACCCAATGAAAGAGAAAACAGATCTGATGTGAGTAAACAGAGAATAGTTTCAGTTCCTCCGATCAATAGCCAATCACCAGCACGAGGCTCCTCTCTTTGAAGGGTAATGATGTTCGCTGGTCATCCTTCTCCAATCTAATCAAATTTCGGCACGCAAGGAATTGACATATACCTCCTTCTCTAACTGTTGTGCAGTTACATCGCCTGCTGCTCCTTCTATCTACTTCACCTGCTGCTTCTTGCTTCTACTTCACCTGGTGCTCCTTCCAACTACTTCACCTGCTGCTCTTTCCTTCTACTTCACCTGCTGCTCTTTCATTCTACTTCACCTGCTGCTCTTTCCTTCTACTTCACCTGCTGCTCTTTCCTTCTACTTCACCTGCTGCTCTTTCCTTCTACTTCACCTGCTGCTCTTTCCTTCTACTTCACCTGCTGCTCTTTCCTTCTACTTCACCTGCTGCTCTTTCCTTCTACTTCACCTGCTGCGTCTTCACTCCTATCTCTCTGCTGGTCCTAACCCCCATTCCTCCTGCTGCTGCTTCTTCTTCCAACTTCACCTGCTGCTCTTTCCTCTTGATTTCCCTGCACATGTAACTTCCTTCTTGGTGTCCAGCTCTTCCTCAACTACACCATCTGTTCCTTCAGGCTACTTCACCAGCTGCTCCTTTGTCATGCTTAACCTACTGTTCCTTACACCTTATTCCCTTGCTGCACCTTCCTCCTGCTCCGCTGCTGTTCTCTCTTCTTGCTTTACCTTCTTCTTCATCCTACTTCACCTGCAGTTCCTTCATCTTATTGCACCTCCTGTTTCTACTTTCTTCTTTTTCTCCCTCTTCGCTACATCGCCTCCTACTCCTTCCCCCTTCTTCTCCTGCTGCTCCTAATTCCTACTTCACCTACTACCATTTATACCTATTTCACCTAATCTTCCTTCCCGCTTCACCTCCAGCTCCTCCTCCTTCTCCACTTCTTGTTTCTTGTTCCTGCTTCGTTTGCTTCTCCTTCTTCCTACATCACCTGCTGTTCCTCCTACTTAATCTGCTGTTATTTCTTCCTACCTCTCTCACCTCCTACCCCACATTCACCTTTTTTCTCTTCACTCACCTGCGTATTCTTCCTGTTACTCTATGATCTGGTTCTTTCGCCTACTACATCTGCAGTCCTTTCCTTCTACCTCTTCTACTGTTTCATCTTTAACTATTCCTACTTCTCTTTCCTTCTTATTCATCGCCTGTTCCATAGACTTTCTCAACTTGATCCTCCTTTCTCCTATTTAATTTTCTACTCTTTCCTCCTCCTATTTCACCTAGTTCTCCCTCCACCTGCTTCAACAGCTTCTTCTGTTTCCTACTTCACCTGCTGCTCTTCTTCCTTTGCCTGCTGTTCCTTTCTCCTATTTTACCTGTTGGTCTTTCTCCTTCACCTGTTTCTCTTTCTACCTCCTATTTTATTCTGCTGCTGCTTTTACCTGTTTCACCTGCGCCTTCCTTTGATATTTTCTTTAAATTCTTCTTGCTTCACCCTCTTCTTCCTACATCATTTCTTGCTATTTCCTCCTAATTTATTTCTGCTCCTTCCACAAGCTATTGCTGCTGCTGTTGCTTCCTCTTATTTCACCTGCTGATGTATGCTCCTCTCTTCCTTCACCTGCTTCTCTCTGCTCCTCTCTTCCTTTACCTGGCACACACATAAACTTGTGCCCCTCCTTTCCTCTCCTTCCTCAGTATACATGTGTTTGCGTTTTTTTCCTAAGAAGTAATTAAGTTCTCCAGGACCTCCTTAGGTGCAAGAGGTCTCTTTCCTTTTCTTCACCTCCACAATTTCCCCATTCGTAACTCACAATGAGGAGGAAGTGCAGGGAAGACGGAAGAAGGGGGGTTTGATGTGAGAGGTGATGGAGGGATTGTTGGAAGGGGTTCAGTGATTTAGGAGAGAGATGGAGATGGATAGTGAGGGTTTGGAAGGCAACATTTACGTCTCGACTCTATGCCAGAGGCAACATCTGTCTCTCCTGGGTGTTGGTGTGCGTGTACAGCAAACACAAGGCAGTTGAAAAAGGGGACGAGAAATTGGAGGTGTACAAAGAAAAAACAGAGGAAAAAATGTATAATAATTTAAAAAAATAGCACAAAAAGTAAACGAAAAAAAAGAAAAGAAACGCAAAGATTGTTAAGACAACTAACTTTTCCTGAAGCGATGTGCTTTTAGCTCTTCTGCAAACATGAATTTAACGAGTCGTTCTTGAGAGCTTACAAGGATGAATGGAAACAGTAAGTCTTCCTTCTTATAGCTCGCAGGAAGGGCTGCCAGACTTGAGCCAGCTGGGAGAAAAGTCTTCCTCCCAGCAGGAAGATCAACAAATCCTCAGCTGCCTAGTAGGAAAAGCTTCCCTTATTGAAGTGAACAGTATTGCAAGCAAGTACTTAGCTTAGGTAAAGGCTTATTCGTAAGAATATGAACAGGATTGTCAGTGCGTCGTCATTTAGCTGGAAGAAAGAAAGTCTTTCCCTTAAAACTATCAACGGGACTAAAACATGAACAGCTTCAGTCAATGTTGACGAATGCATCATAAAACGAGAATAATATGTTTACAATTTTGTTTCGTTAGTTCAAATTTGTCGGCTTTCAAACATAGTTTCTTGACTTGGAAATGTTGCATTCTGTGCCTCAGTTGTAGAATGCTTAGTTTCTTTTCAAGTTATGTTTTTCATAGATTTTGAGTACGTTTTGTTTTGCCACTTTCGTGCAATGACGGGAAAAATACCGCTAACTTTAAATTCTAGTGTAACTTGCATGTGAAAGAGTGTAGAATAATTTTTGTTATTTAAGAACAAATTTATCAGTCTTATTCAAGAAACTGGAAAAAACTGAAATACTGGTTTTCTTGCAAAAAATTGTGATTGCTTTATCTGATCGGTATGAAACCTTTCCATATCTGAGCTTTTTGGTCTCGTTGTGATGGACAGAGAATGATTCTTCAGATTGGTTTTAGATGCTTCGAAGCTTTGTTAGCTTCGAATTAAGTTGTCTACTAATTGGCTTTAGATCTTCGATTAGGAAACTTAAAATACTGCGTACTATTAAGTTCACTGAGAAGTATGGAAAAAAGTTTAGCTTTTACTGGCTATACAGAGTAAAGGAGGTAATCAGTTTCCAACGAAGGATCTTGGATTAAAAACCATTCACCGACATCACAGTCTCTCACAATGCATAACCAACCATACGCATGATAATATTGGAAATTTAAATAACATCAAAATTATCTTGTGAGTGTATCTACTGCCCTTTCATTATTTTCCATTTAATAATTATCCCAATACCGTTATACAAACGACTTCTAAAACCACTTTGAACTCGCGATTTACAATGAATTTACACTTACAAGCAACAGATGACTTTACTGTGAAGCTGCTGACAGCAGCGAGCTATGACCTCTCACGCTTGTTCTCCACATTTACTCTCACAGTGTTTATCATCAAGTGTTAAGGTATCGTACATTCACGCCAGTTGCACCTTCTGTTGCTAGCTGATATATGATACACACATTTAATCCTGGCTGTGCACCTCGCCTATTCCTTTCCAGTTAACATTTCTCGCTGGTTTCCACTGTAGTCACCAAGAGACTACTGGTATATCTGTCTCTGTCACTGTTCGCAGTAATTGGAAAGCAAAATGTCGTTAGGTTGGGTATTATAATGATATATAACAGAGCAAATATTTATTAGACAATGCTTCACTTAAAGGTAATCGAAACTTTGTTTAATAAGAAAATCAGAAAATAGCACTGTCACAGGCCTACTGGCCACTGGTAGGTAAATCGCACTCACACCCTCAGTAGGTCCAACGACTCCTTACATTTTCATGCCTCTCTTTGTATAAACCTCCATATTGATTACTACATAGCCTGTATGTGTGAGTCATTTTTTTTGTGATCAGAACTTAAAAAACGTAGATTTTCAGGTACTGATCTGTATGCTCAGGTAGAGTGATGCTCTTTCCCAGTACAACATTCTGTCAGTCAGGCTTACAGAAATGCAACCAAACACATCCACTCAAATTCCCATTATATTACTGAAATATATTCCATTACCTGACACGGTTACCTAGAAACATTGGACGTGTTTCTTTCCACCTGTTGTCTATGTTCCCCATCAGTAAAATGGGTACCTGGGTGTTAGTCGACTGGTGTGGGTCGCATCCTGGGACACTGACCTAAGGAGGCCTGGTCAAAGACCGGGCCGCGGGGGCGTTGACCCCCGGAACTCTCTCCAGATAAACTCCAGATTACCTAGTTTGCATTGCTCTGATATTACACACACACACACACACACACACACACACACACACACACGTGTTTTTGGTATATGTGAATGACATAACGGAAGGAATAGACTCAAAAGTGCCCTTGTTTGCAGATGATGTGAAGTTAATGAGAAGAATCAAATTGGATGAGGATCAGGCAGGACTACAAAGAGACCTGGACAGGCTACAAGCCTGGTCCAGCAACTGGCTCCTTGAGTTTAACCCTGCCAAATGCAAAGTCATGAAGATTGGGGAAGGGCAAAGAAGACCGCAGACACATTATGGTCTAGATGGCCAAAAGCTGCAAACCTCACTCAAGGAAAAAGATCTGGGGGTGAGTATAACACCGAACATATCTCCTGAGGCGCACATCAATCAGATACCTGCTGCAGCATACGGGCGTCTGGCAAACCTACGGATAGCGTTCCAATACCTCAGTAAGGAATCGTTCAAGACTCTGTATACCATTTACGTCAGGCCCATACTGGAGTATGCAGCACCAGTTTGGAATCCACACCTGGTCAAGGACGTCAAGCAATTAGAGAAATGCAAAGGTTTGCAACAAGACTAGTACCAGAGCTAAGGGGATTGTCCTACGAAGAAAGGTTAAGGGAAATCGGCCTGACGACACTGGAGGACAGGAGGGTCAGGGGAGACATGATAACGACATATAAAATACTGCGCAGAATAGAAAAGGTGGAGAAAGACGGGATGTTCCAGAGAAGGGACACAGACACAAGAGGTCACAATTGGAAGTTGAAGACTCAGATGGATCAAAGTTATGTTAGGAAGTATTTCTTCAGTCATTGAGTTGTCAGGCCGTGGAATAGCCTAGAAAGTGACGTAATGGAGGCGGGAACTATACATAGTTTTAAGGCGAGGTATGATAAAGCTCATGGAGCAGGGAGAGAGAGGATCTAGTAGCAATCAGTGAAGAGGTGGGCCCAGGAGCTATGAATCGACCCCTGCAACCACAAATAAGTGAGTACAAATAGGTGAGTACGTGTTCTTCATGCATGTAGTAGTTAAGTATTAGTATTATTATCGTTATTATTAGTATTATTAGCATTACTATGTACTGATACATAGAAGGGTGAGGATTATTTCTGGGCACACATCAGCATAAAATGGTCTCCCCTCACTCAACTACGTGGCCAGGTGGCCTGGTGGCTAAAGCTCTCCTTTCAAACACGGAGGGCCCGGGTTTGATTCCCGGCGGGTGAAAACATTTCGACGCGTTTCCTTACACCTGTTGTCCTGTTCACCTAGCAGCAAATAGGTACCTGGTTGTTAGCCGACTGGTGTGGGTTGCATCCTGGGGGACAAGACTGAGGAGCACAATGATAATAAGTTAGGCAATCCTCTATGATGCACTGACTTTCTTGGGCTATCCTGGGTGGCTAACCCTCTGGGGTTAAAAATCCGAACGAAATCTTATCTTACACTCTCTCGGACACACACATACACATACATAAACTGACAATAACTTAAATAAGTGTAAATGTAAGAGACACACAAACATACACAAGCACAAACAACCTGAAAATCGTTAGCAGTATATAAACAAACAGAAACAACCCTCACCTCACCAACCTCTCCCTTCCCTTATTCCATCCTCAACCCCCATCCGCCCGCCATCACCACTGTCTCCCCTGCCCCTCGGTCTCCTTCTCCCTCTCCCTGCCTCCCATTCCACTCTTTCAACTCTCCACTTCTCCACTCTCCCAACCTCACACTTACACTCACTCTCTCACATATCCTCTCTTTCCCACTGTCTTCCTCTACATCTTCCTTCCACCCTCTTCCATCCCCCTTTTCTCCCTCCAACCTCTCCCCCTTTGCCCTTCCCTCACTTCCCATCCCCCCTCTCTTCCAGTACTCCTGTACCTCCCTATCCATCCCCCATCTCCTTTCCCCTTGGCCACCATCCACTTCTCTCTCACTCTCTCCATCTCTCTCCCCTTGCATTTACCTCACTTCCCTTTCCCCTCTCTTCCTGTACCTCCCTATCCTCCCCCATTCTGCCACTGTATCTTCCTCCCCTTCCATTCCCTCCCTTTCCCCATCTCTCTTTCTCTCTCCCCTCTCCCCCCTCCCCTCAATCCCCTCTGTTTTCTTTCCTCTCTCCCTCCATCCTTCTCATCCCCTCTCCTTCTAACCCCCTTCCCACTCCTTCTCCACCCCCGTCACCCTCTTCCCACTCCCTCTCCCAATCTCTTTCCTCCTTAAACCCCCCCTACTGCCACACACACACACATAACTACAACACCTAACCCCCATCTCTCTCCCCCTTAAGAAAACTGAGTTCCATTCACACACAACTACAACACCCTCCCTCCTCCCAAGAAAATGGTGGCTCAGAAGGGAAGTCGAACGGTCAGAGGATCAGAGGAAAATGGTTCTGGTAGGGAAGAATGGATGGAAGAGCAATGTAGAAGGATGGAACAAGAGTGGGAGGACAAACTAGGTGAGCTTTTTGGACAACTGGAGAAAAAGATAGAGGCAGAGCTAACTGCAAAATTGGAACAGAGGGTGGAGGAGGAGAAGAAAAAATGGGAGTCACAGGTCAAAGCTGCAGATGCCAGGATAAGGACCCTAGAATATGAGGTAAATAGGCTGAAGCGAGTTACAGGGCTATTGCCCAGAGAAGACATAGCATCAGAAGCTGGTACACCCATACTGAACAAGTAGTTAAACAAAAAGGAAGGAGACAAAACTTTTGCCAAGACCCTGTCAGTGAGGAATGAAGGCAAAGCACAGATAGGAGCAGGGATAGTAGTAGAGGATGGGGAGAGGGTGGTGAGCGGGGAAGGTCACAGGCAGATGCATGACCACGCCACCAAGAGCCACAGGAAAAAATAAGGGAGACAATGACCAGATTCAAATTGGTCCCAGAGACACAGAGGGAAAGGCAATGGGAGGAGGAAAGGGGGAAGCCAGTGTTTATCCATGGGCTTCAGGAGAGTGAGAGGGAAGACGTACAATGAATGACAGTAGTAAGAAAAACAGGAGATTGAAAATATCATAAAAGAAATAGGTGAGGAAGACATGACTGTGATAGTAAATTTTCAGAGAATGTGGGGGTACTTGAATTGGAGATGTTTGCCTGTCAAACTGATTTACAAAACAGAAACATAGGATCCTGCAAGAGAAACCAAGGCTGAAAGAATCTACAACATACAAGAGGGTGCTCCTGGACCGAGTCTGAAGATTAACAGAATTACAGCAGCTGAGGGAGAGGACACAGAGACAGGAAGAGCTACAGGGAGAGACAAGGACAGAATCAGTTAAGGACAACCAGAGCAATGAAGAGTAACAAGCGTAAGCACACACAGAACAGCAACCAGAACCCCACAGCCAAACACACTATCCGAACATAAACCATAGTCCATACTTATATCCCCTACCCCACACTATGCTGTAGAATCCCACAGCACACTGCCAGGTCCACCACCCCAACAGACCCCACAGAACACAGTGTTGGAGAGGAAACTGAAGATATGGTACACCAATACAGATGGAATAACAAATAAATGAGAAGAGAGACACGAAAAAGTCGAAGAGGCATCACCAGACATCATAGCTCTCAAAGAAACCAAGCTCACAGGAATCATAACAGATGCCATATTTCCAATAGGATATCAGATCCTGAGGAAAGACAGAGGGAACAGAGGGAGTGGAAGAGTAGCACTGCTCATCAAAAGCCAATGGGATTTTGATGAGCTGGAGAGGGGAGACAGATGAAGAAGCAAAAGATTACATAAGAACATTTCATTCTAGAGTTCCCAAGGTAGATAATTGCAGTGATGTATAACCCACCACAGAACAGCAGGAGGTCAAGGCAAGAGTATGATGAGAGCAATAGAGCTAGAGCTATGGTGGACACACTGATGGAAGTGACTAGAAAGGCTCATGCGAGCAGGGCAAAGCTACTGATTATGGGTGACTTCAACCACAAGGAAATCTACTGGGAGAACCTGGAGCCACATAGGGTCCCAGAAACGTGGAGGGCTAAGATGATGGAGGTGGTACTGGAAAACCCCATGTGCCAACACGTAATGAACACAACCAGAGAGAAAGGAGAGAATGAACCAGTGAGACTGGACCTAGTATTCACTTTGAGTAGTGCAATGACAATGTGGTTCTGAGTTTTGAATACATAGTAGAGTTACAGGTGGAGAGAGAAGAAGGGCCGAACAAATGAAGCCAATCTATGAGGGAACTATGCAGCCACGAAAAATTTCCTTCATGGGGTTCAGTGTGGCAGAGAACTGGAAGGGCAGTCAGAGAACGAGATGATGGAATACATGACAACAATTTGTATGGAAACTGAGGAGAGGTTCATGTCCAACGGTAAGAGAAATAACGAGAAAGCCAGGATAAGCCCTTGGTACACCCAGAGGTGTAGGGAGGCCAAAACCAAGTGTATTAGAGAATGGAAGAAGTATAGAAGGCAAAGGACCCATTAGAATAAGGAGGGAAGTCAGAGAGCCAGAAATGAATATGAACAGGTAAGAAGGTAGGCCCGATGGCAATATGATAATGACATAGCATCGAAAGTTAAATCTGACCTGAAGCTGTTGTACAGCCTCATCAGGAGGAAAATAACAGTCAAGGACCAAATAATCATGCTGAGGAAGAAGGATCACAAGAAATGGCCGTGAAGTATGTGAGGAGCTCAATGTGAGATTCGAAGAAGAGTTCACAGAGGAGACAAAAGGGACTCCAGAAAGACGGTAGAGGTGGGGTTCACCATCAAGTGTTGGACACAGTACATACAACTGAGGAAGAAGCGAATATGCTGCTGAGTGAGCTAAATACCTCAAAGGTTATGGGGCTAGATAACATCTCTCCATGGGTCTTGACAGAGGGAGCAGAGGTGCTATGTGTAACACTAACAACAATCTACTACACATCCATCGAGACAGGGAGACTACCTGAGGTATGGAGAACAGCAAATGTAGTCCCAATTTTTGGAAAAGGAGACAAACACGAAACATTAAACTACATGCCAGTGTCACTGACATGCATAGTATAAAAAGTCATGGAGGAGATTATCAGAAGAGTGGTGGATCACCTAGAAAGGAATGAGCTTGTCAACGAGAACCAGCACGGTTTCAGGGAAAGGAAATCCTGTGTCACAAACCTACTGGAGTAGTACGACAGCGTGACAGCAGTAAGACAAGAGAGAGAGGGGTGGGTAGATTGCATTTTCTTTGAATGTAAGAAGGCGTTTGACACAGTTCCACACAAGATATTAGTTCAAAAGCTAGTGGACCTGGTGGGGATAACAGGAAGGCACTGCAATGGATCAGGGAATACCTATCAGGAAGACAACAGCGGGTCATGGTACGTGGCTAGGTGTCAGAATGGGCTCCTTTGGCAATCGGGGTTTCCCAGGGGACAGTCCTGGGAGCAGTGCTGTTTCTAGTATTTGTGAACGACTTGATGAAAGGAATAGACTCACAAGTGTCCTTGTTTGTAATTGATGGGAAATTGATAAGAATTCAATCAGACAAGGACCAGGCAGAACTACAAAGGTATCTGGACAGGCTGCTGGCCTGGTCCAGCAACTAGCTCCTGGAGTTCAACCCCTCCAAGTGCAAAGTCATGAAGATTGAGGAAGGGCAAAAAATATTGTAGACAGAGTACAGTCTAGATGGCCAGGGACTACAAACCTCACTCAAGAAAAAGGACCTTGAGGTGAGTATAACACCGAGCATATCTACTGAGGCACACATCAACCAAATAACAGCTGTGCAGACGTGGGTGCACAAGGCTCCGAGAACCTTAGTGTTTTTAAGGCGTGCAGTAACTGCTAGCAGTAATCAGTGGTAGTGACAACGTCAGTGAACAATCCTACGAGTGATAACTAAAGTTATTAGTTAAAAAAAGTCGAGAGGAAGCCTGAAATCATTAATATTTCAAAGTGCCAAACCGTTGGGGGTCTACTAGGCACTGTTGCCACACAGATTCAAACATACAAAGATCAAAGTGAGTGTGGAAGCGGGTGTTCAAGAATTACCAGCGTTTGGTTAACAAGTGAAATGTGGGGCACCATACAGTGAGAGTGAAAAAGTTAATAAGCAAAAGGAGAAAGGAAAAATAAAATATACAACAAGGGAAGGTGGCAGTAGTAGGCCTGCTGAAGCAGTGACGTCACAACAGTTGTATGCCATTATACATATAAAGTGTAACACCGAATGTGAAGTGTATTCTGTCATAAGTGAAAAGTGAAATCACTTGAGGAACGCGGGATGCATGAGCATATATGGTTATAAACATCACGGGTGAAGGATTTACAAAATAGTGATAGAAGGCCTATGTACGACGACTACGTCATCAGCATCTGGCAACTTGTCATCACACCGCTGCCAGCGCAAGTATTGCTCACCTGTTGAGGTTGCATGTTGCAGGGTTCTGAGTTCTGGTCTTGCATCACTGTTAGATACTGGTCACTCACTCCTGCAAGCTATTACCAGAATTAGAGTAGAAATAGCATAGACGAGAGTGCAAGGAGTAAAGCGGTAGCGAGGGATAACGTCAGACACTTAAGCTGAGACAAGCTAAATTTTACAACCTAGCTACTTTCTGTATTTTATAAGTAGAATCGATAAGTGTTAGAAGTATTGGTAAGCTTTAGAATTACTGGTATTTACCGGTATTTATTAGCAGTATGAATACTTAGAAGTGGGGGCACACACACACACACACACACACACACATATACACACAAGCACACACACACAAAGCTTGTACACACTGTACACACACACACACACACACACACACAGGAACACACTTGTAAAAGCTGTAGAACACCACACAACACACTCACACACACACACACAGGATTTCACACCTTCCTGTGAACTGACCCTCTAAACCCTCCTCTCTCTCTCTCTCTCTCTCTCTCCTATCTCCCTCTCTCCTATCTCTCTCCTCTCTCTACTATCTCTCTCTACCTATCTCTCTCTATCTCTCTCTCTACCTATCTCTCTCTCTCTCTCTCCTCTCTCCCCATCTCTCTCCCTCTAACATCTCTCCCTCTAACATCTCTCCCTCTAACATCTCTCCCCCTCTAACATCTCTCCCCCTCTAACATCTCTCCCCTCTCTTATCTCTCCCCTCTCCCTTTTCCCATCTCTCTCCCCTCCTCCTTTCCCTCTCTCTCTCCCCTCTCCCCCTCTCTCTCTCTCTCTCCCCCCTCTCCCCCCTCTCTCTCTCCCCCCTCTCTCCCCTCTCTCTCTCCCTCTCTCTCTCCCTCTCTCTCTCTCCCTCTCTCTCTCTCTCTCCCTCTCCCCCTCTCTCCCCCCTTCTCACTCTCCCCCTCTCTCTCTCTCTCCTTTCCCTCTCTCTCTCTCTCTCTCTCTCTCTCTCTCCTCTCTCTCTCCCCCTCTCTCCTTCAACCTTTCCCTTCTCTCTCTCTCTCTCTCTCTCTCTCTCTCTCTTCCCCATTTTCCCTTCTCACTCTCCTCCTCTCCTACCAGTCCCTTCTCTCTCTTTCCCCCTCTCTCTCACTCTCTCTCTTCTCTCTTCCCTTCTCACTCTCCCTCTCTCTCTCTCTTCTCCTTCTCCTCTCTCTCTCTCTCTCTCTCAAAAAAAAAAAAAAAAAAAAAAAAAAAAATGGTGGGGGCTCGCAGGAACCAGGGATCAGATGAGAATGGTTCTGGTAGGGAGGAGTGGATGGAGGAGCAGTGGAAAAGGATGGAACAAGAGTGGGAGAGAAAATTAGGAGAGCTTTCTGAAAAATGGAGAAAGAGCTCTCTGTGAAATTGGAAAAGAGGTTGGAGAAGGAGACAAAGAATTGGGAGGCACAAGTCGAAACTGCAGTAGCCAGGATAAGGGTCCTAGAAGTTGAGATAAACAGGCTGAAGCGAGTTACAGGGGCAGTGACCAGAGAAGACACAGCATATGAAGCTGAGAGGCCGAACAGGAAGGAAGGAGATATGAATTATGCTAAGGTCATATCAGCCTGCCAAGAAGGGCCAAGGAGTGAAAGGGAAGAACAGCTGGGTGCAGATGGAGAGGGTGATAGGTCGAATGCTGAGGCACAACCATGCTACCAAGAGCCACTGGAAAAATCAAGGGAGAAAATGACCACATACAGACAGGATCCAGAGTCACAGAGGGTGAGGCAATGGGAGGAGGAAAGGGCAAAATCAGTGTTTATCCATGGGCTTCAGGAGAGAGAGGAAAGGACACACACTGAAAGACGGCAGGAAGAAAGAAAGGAAATTGAGAAAAACATCACGGAAATCGGTGAAGAAGACATGGACGAGATTGTAAATTTTCAGAGAATAGGGGGGTACTTGAAGGGGAGAAACCGACCGATCAAGCTGATTTTCAGGACAGAAACAGTGCAGAAGAAGATCCTCCAAGAGAAACCACGGTTGAAATACTCGGAAGAGTACAAGAGGGTGTTCCTAGACAGAGACAGAACACAAACAGAATGACAGCAGCTGAGGGAGAGGACAAAAAAGCGAAAGGAGCTAGGAAAGGAGACAAGGATGGAACCAGCAGAGGTCAGTCAGAGCAGAACAGAGCAGCAAGGGCAAGCACACACACAACTATCCTCAGAACCCCACAACCTATCACACCATCCCAACACACACTACAATCCATACCCACAGCTTCCACCCAACACCCAGCTATAGAATCCCACAGTATGCTACCAGGTCTCCCACCCTCACAGGCCCCCCAAACCACAGTGTTGGAAAGGAAACTGAAGGTATGGTACACAAACGCTGATGGAATAACAAATAAGTGGGAGGAGTGGCACGAAAGAGTCAAAGAGGCATCACCGGACATCATAGCTCTCACAGAAACCAAGCTTACAGGTATGATAACAGATGCCATCTTTCCAACGGGATACCAGATCCCGAGGAAAGACAGAGGGAACAGGGTGGGGGGTGGAGGAGTGGCACTGCTGATCAAAAACCGATGGAATTTTGATGAGCTGGAAAGAGGAGACAGCAGAGAAGAAAATGATTACATAGCGGGAACGCTTCACTCTGGAGGTCCCAAGGTGGTAATTGCAGTGATGTATAACCCACCACAGAACAGCAGGAGGCCAAGGCAAGAGTATGACGAGAGCAATAGAGCGATGGTTGACACACTGGCTGCAGTGGCCAGAAGAGCTCATGCATGCAGGGCAAAGCTCCTGATCATGGGTGACTTTAACCACAAGGAGATCGATTGGGAGAACTTGGAGCCACATGGGGGCCAAGATACATGGAGGGCTAAGATGATGGAGGTGGTACTGGAAAACTTCATGTACCAACACGTAAGGGACACTACAAGAGAGAGAGGAGAGGATGAACCAGCAAGACTGGACTTAGTATTCACCTTGAGTAGTGCAGATATTGAGGACATCACATATGAAAGACCCCTTGGGGCCAGCGATCATGTGGTTTTAAGCTTCGAATACACAGTAGAGCTACAAGTGGAGGGGGAAGCAGGAAGGCCAGGACGAATGAAGCCAAACTACAAGAAAGGGGACTACACGGGAATGAGGAACTTCCTGAACGGGGTTCAGTGGGACAGAGAACTGGCAGGGAAGCCAGTTAATGAGATGATGGAATATGTAGCAACAATGTGCAAGGAGGCTGAGGAGAGGTTTGTACCCAAGGGTAACAGGAATAATGAAAAAGCCAGGATGAGCCCATGGTTCACCCAAAGGTGCAGGGAGGCAAAAACCAAGTGTGCTAGGGAATGGAAGAAATATAGAAGGCAAAGGACCCAGGAGAATAAGGAGAGCAGTCGTAGAGCCAGAAACGAATATGCACAGATAAGAAGGGAGGCCCAACGACAATATGAAAACGACATAGCAGCGAAAGCCAAATCTGACCCGAAACTGTTATACAGCCACATCAGGAGGAAAACAACAGTCAAGGACCAGGTAATCAGGCTAAGGAAGGAAGGAGGAGAGACAACAAGAAATGACCGTGAAGTATGTGAGGAACTCAACAAGAGATTCAAAGAAGTGTTCACAGAGGAGACAGAAGGGGCTCCAGAAAGACGGAGAGGTGGGGCACACCACCAAGTGCTGGACACAGTACACACAACCGAGGAAGAAGTGAAGAGGCTTCTGAGTGAGCTAGATACCTCAAAGGCAATGGGGCCAGATAACATCTCCCCATGGGTCCTGAGAGAGGGAGCAGAGGCGCTATGTGTACCCCTAACAACAATATTCAATACATCTATCGAAACAGGGAGATTGCCTGAGGCATGGAAGACAGCAAATGTAGTCCCAATCTTTAAAAAAGGAGACAGACATGAAGCACTAAACTACAGACCAGTGTCACTGACATGTATAGTATGCAAAATCATGGAGAAGATTATCAGGAGAAGAGTGGTGGAACACCTAGAAAGGAATGATCTCATCAACAGCAGCCAACATGGTTTCAGGGACGGGAAATCCTGTGTCACAAACCTACTGGAGTTCTATGACATGGTGACAGCAGTAAGACAAGAGAGAGAGGGGTGGGTGGATTGCATATTCTTGGACTGCAAGAAGGCGTTTGACACAGTTCCACACAAGAGATTAGTGCAAAAACTGGAGGACCAAGCAGGGATAACAGGGAAGGCACTACAATGGATCAGGGAATACTT
Source organism: Cherax quadricarinatus (assembly GCF_038502225.1). Classification (NCBI taxonomy): domain Eukaryota; kingdom Metazoa; phylum Arthropoda; class Malacostraca; order Decapoda; family Parastacidae; genus Cherax; species Cherax quadricarinatus. The sequence goes on along the minus strand of NC_091299.1, from coordinate 52,295,295 downwards.
GTCAGGAAGACAGCAGCGAGTCAGGGTACGTGGCGAGGTGTCAGAGTGGGCACCTGTGACCAGCGGGGTCCCACAGGGGTCAGTCCTAGGACCAGTGCTGTTTCTGGTATTTGTGAACGACATGACGGAAGGAATAGACTCTGAGGTGTCCCTGTTTGCAGATGACGTGAAGTTGATGAGAAGAATTCACTCGATCGAAGACCAGGCAGAACTACAAAGGGATCTGGACAGGCTGCAGACCTGGTCCAGCAATTGGCTCCTGGAGTTCAATCCCACCAAGTGCAAAGTCATGAAGATTGGGGAAGGGCAAAGAAGACCGCAGACGGAGTACAGTCTAGGGGGCCAGAGACTACAAACCTCACTCAAGGAAAAAGATCTTGGGGTGAGTATAACACCAGGCACATCTCCTGAAGCGCACATCAACCAAATAACTGCTGCAGCATATGGGCGCCTAGCAAACCTCAGAACAGCATTCCGACATCTTAATAAGGAATCGTTCAGGACCCTGTACACCGTGTACGTTAGGCCCATATTGGAGTATGCGGCACCAGTTTGGAACCCACACCTAGCCAAGCACGTAAAGAAACTAGAGAAAGTGCAAAGGTTTGCAACAAGACTAGTCCCAGAGCTAAGAGGTATGTCCTACGAGGAGAGGTTAAGGGAAATCAACCTGACGACACTGGAGGACAGGAGAGATAGGGGGGACATGATAACGACATACAAAATACTGAGAGGAATTGACAAGGTGGACAAAGACAGGATGTTCCAGAGATTGGACACAGTAACAAGGGGACACAGTTGGAAGTTGAAGACACAGATGAATCACAGGGATGTTAGGAAGTATTTCTTCAGCCACAGAGTAGTCAGGAAGTGGAATAGTTTGGGAAGCGATGTAGTGGAGGCAGGATCCATACATAGCTTTAAGCAGAGGTATGATAAAGCTCACGGTTCAGGGAGAGTGACCTAGTAGCGACCAGTGAAGAGGCGGGGCCAGGAGCTCGGACTCGACCCCTGCAACCTCAACTAGGTGAGTACAACTAGGTGAGTACACACACATGGAGAAAGAGAATACATAGTAGGTACACTGCAGTCTGGGGAGCACAAGGTAGTCATTGCAGTGGTGTATAATCCACCACAGAAATGCAGGAGGCCAAGAGAGGAATACAAAGAGAGTAACAGAGCAATGGTGGACCCACTGGCTGAGGTGGCAAGTAAAGCTTACTCGAGCAGAGCAAAGTTACTGGTTATGGGCGATTTCCATCACAGGGAAATCGATTGGGAAACCGTAGAACCACACGGGGTTCCCAAAACATGGAGAGCCAAGATGATGATGTGGTACTGGAGAACGTCGCTCATCAACATGTTAAAGATACTACCAGAGAGAGAGGGGAAGATGAACCAGCAAAACTGGACCATGTGTTCACCCTGAGCAATACAGACATTGAGGACATCACATTTGAGAGGTCCCTAGGAGCTAGTGACCACGTGGTTCTGTGCTTTGAATACATAGTAGAGTTACATGTGGAGAGGGTAACAGGAGATGAATGGGAAAAGCCAGACTATAAACTAGGGGACTACATAGGTTTGAGGAATTTCCTGCAAGAGGTTCAGTGGGACAGAGAACTGGCAGGAAAGTCGGTAAATGAAATGATGGAATACGTAAGAACAAAATGTAAGGAGGCAGAGGAAAAGTTTGTAACCAAGGGCAACATAAATAATGGGAAGACCAGAACGTGCCCCTGGTTTACTCAACGGTGTAAGGAGGCAAAAACCAAGCGCAGTAGAGCATGGAAAAAGTAGAGAAGGCGAAGAACACAGGAAAATGAGGAGATTAGTCGAAGAGCCTGGAACGAGTATGGATAGGTAAGGAGGGAGGCCCAACAACAGTATGAAAATAACATAGCATCAAAAGCCAAATCTGACTGTACAGCCACATCAGGAGAAAGACAAGAGTCAAAGACCAGGTGATCAGGCTGAGGAAAGAACGTGGGGGACTCACAAGTAATGATCACGAGGTATGTGAGGAGCTCAACATGAGATTTAAGGAAGTATTTACAGTAGAGACGGGAATGGCTACGAGAAGACAGCACAGAGGGGAACACCAACAGGGAACATACCAACAGGTGCTGGGTGACATACAAACAACAGAGGAGGAGGTGCAAAAGCTGCTAAGTGACCTCAGTAACTCAAAGGCGAGGGGTCTGGACATCTCCCTGTGGATCCTTAGAGAAGGAGCAGAGACGGTGTGCGTGCCACTAACCACAATCTTCAATACATCCGTTGAAACTGGGCAACTTCCTGAAGTTATATGACAAGGTAACAGAAGTAAGAAACGAGAGAGAGGGGTTGGTTGATTGCATTTTTATGGAGGAAGGCTTTAGACGCAGTTCCTCACATGAGATTAGTGCAGAAACTAGAGGATCAGGCACGTATAACAGGAAAGGCACTGCAATGAATCAGAGAATACCTGACAGGGAGGCAACAGCGGGTCATGGTGCGTGATGAGGTATCAGAATGGGCTCTTGTGACGAGCGGGGTACCACATGGGTTAGTCCTAGGACCAGTGCTATTTTTGATATATGTGAATGACATGGTGGAAGGGATAGACTCTGAAGTGTCCCTGTTCGCAGCAGATGATATGGAGGTAATGAGAAGGATTAAATCAGATGAGGATCAGGCAGGACTACAAAGAGACCTGGATAGACTGGACTCATGCCAAATGCAAAGTCATGAAGATTGGGGAAGGGCTAAAAAGACAGCAGACAGAGTATAGGCTTGGTGAACAAAGGCTGCAAACCTCACTGAAAGAGAAAGATCTTGGGGTGACCATAACACCGAGCACGTCTATGGAGGCACACATCAACCAGATAACTGCTGCAGCATATCGATGCCTGGCAAACCTGAGAATAGCATTCCGATACCTTAGTAAGGAATCGTTCAAGACACTACACTGTGTGCGTCAGGCCCATACTGGAGTATGCAGCACCAGTTTGGAACCCACACCTGGTCAAGCACGTCAAGAAATTAGAGAAAGTACAAAGGTTTGCAACAAGGCTAGTTCCGGAGCTCAGGGGAATGTCCTACAAAAAAAGGTTGAGGGAAATTGGACTGGCGACACTGTGGGACAGGAGGGTCAGGGGAGACATGATAACAACATACAAAATAATACAACCCTCCACCCCCCCACAAAAAATGGTGGCTCAGAGAGTAAGTTGAAGGCTCATGGAATCAGAGGAGAAGGAACAAGAGTGGGAGAGCAAACTATGTGAGTTTTCTGAAAAAAATGGAGAAAAGGATAGAGGCAGAGCTTTCTGTGAAATTGGAAAAGAGGTTGGAGGAGAAGAAATGAGAGTCACAAGTCGAAGGTTCAGTAGCCAGGATAAGGGCTCTGGAATATGAGGTAATTAGGCAGAAGCGAGTTACAATGGTGTTGACCAGGGGAGACACAGCATTTGAAGCTGGTACACCCCTACTGAACGAGAGGCCCAATGGGAAGGAAGGGAACATAACTTACACTAAGGCCCTAACACCCAACCAAGGAGGGCCGAGGAATGAAGAGGGAGAGCAGCTGGGAGTGGCAATGATGTTGGGGGATGGGGGTGAAGGTAGAGAGGAGAATAGGTCATATGCAAAGGCACGACCATGCCACCAAGAGCTACAGGAAAAAACAAGGGAGAAATAGGCCATGTTCAAACAGGAATCAGAGACACGGAGAGAAAGACAATGGAAGAAGGAGAGGGGGAAGTCAGTGTTTATTCATGACCTTAAGGAGAGGAAGACGGAAAGAAAGACAGGAGAAAGACAGGAGATTGCAAACGCCATCAAATAAATAGGGCAAGAGGACATGCTTGAGACTAAATTTTCAGAGAATTGGGGGAGGGGGGTACTTGAAGGAGAGAAAACAGCCGGTCAAGCTGATTTTCAGGACAGAAACATTGCGAAACAGGATCCTGCAACAGAAATCTTGTTTGTACGAGTCGTCTACATACAAGAGGGTGTTCCTAGACCGAGAGAGAACAAAAACAGAACGACAACAGCTGAGGGAAAGGACACAAAACTGGAAGGAGCTAGGAAGGGAGATAAGGACAGAATCATTAGAGGACAACCAAAACAGGGCAGTGCTACAAGCAAAGCACTCACAGAACCATCCCGATAACCCCACAACCAACCACACCATCCCAACACAGACCACAATCCACACTTATGGCTCCCACCCCACACTACGCTGTAGAATCCTGAAATACACTGCCAGGTCCCCCACCCTCACAGACCCCTCAGAACACAGTGCTGGAGAGGAAACTGAAGGTATAGTACACCAGAGCAGATGGAATAACGAATACGTGGGAGGAGTGGTAAGAAAGAGTCAAAAAGGCATTGCCGGACATCAAAGCCCTAAAGGAAACCAAGCTCACAGGGGTGATAACAGATGCCATCTTTCCAATGGGATATCAGATCCTGAGGAAAGACAGAGGGAACAGAGGGCATGGAGTGGTGGCACTGCTGATCAAAACCTGATGGGATTTTGATGAGCTGGAGAGAGGAAACAGAAAAGCAAGAGATTACATAACAGGAACGCTTCAGTCTGGAGGTCCCAAGGCGGCAATTGCAGTGATGAATAACCCACCACAGAACAGCAGAATTCCAAGGCAAGAGTATGATGAGAGCAATAAAGGAATGGTTGACACACTGGCCGAAGTGGCCAGAAGGGCTCATGAGACCAGGAGAAAGCTACTAATCATGGGTGACTTCAATCACAAGGAAATCGACTGGGAGAACTTGGAACCAGATGGGGGCCAAGAAACGTGGAGGGCCAAGATGATGGAGGTTGTACTGGAAAACCCCTTGTACCAACACATAAGGGACACTATCACAAAGAGAGGAGAGGATGAACCAGCAAGACTGGATCTAGTATTCACCTTAACCAGTGCAGATATTGAGGACATCACCCCTTGGGGCCAGCGATCATGTGGTTCTGATCTTCGAATACATAGTAGAGTTACAAGTGGAGGGGAAAGCAGTAAGGGCAGGACGAATGAAGCCAAACTACAAGAAAGTGGGACTATGCAGGCATGAAGAACTTCCTGCACAAGGTTCAGTGGGGCAGAGAACTGCCAAGAATATGTGACAACAATATGCAAGGAAGCTGAGGAGAAATTTGTATCCAAGGGCAACAGGAATAACAAAATAGCCAAGATGAGCTTGTGGTTCACCCGAAGGTGCAAAGAGGTCAATACTAAGTGTGATAGGGAATGGAAGAGGTATAGAAGGCAAAGGACCCAGGAGAATAAGGAGAGCCGTCGTAGAGCCAGAAATGAATATGCACAGGTAAGAAGGGAGGCCCAAAGACAATACGAGAATGACAAAGCAGCAAAATCCAAATCTGACCCAAAGATGTTGTACAGCCACATCAGCACAACACTCAAGGACCAGGTAATCAGGCTGAGGAGGGAAGGAAAGGAGGTCACAAAAATGATGGCAAAGTATGTGAGGAGCTCAATATGAGATCCTAAGAAGTGTTCACAGAGGGGACGGAAGGGCCTCCAGAACGAAGAATTGGGGTATACCATCAACTGTTGGACACAATACATACAACCGAGGAAGAAGTGAAAATGCTGCTAAATTAACTAGATACCTCCAAGGTGATAGGTCCGGAGAGGGAACAGAGGAGCTTTGTGTACCACTAACAACTATCAACACATCTGTCGAAATAGGGCGACTACCTGAAATATGGAAGACAGCAAATGAAGTCCCAGTCTTTAAAAAAATGATACAGACACGAAGCATTAAACTACAAACCAGTATCACTAACTTGTATAGTATAAGCAAGGTCATAGAGAAGATTTTCAGGAAAAGAGTGGTGGAGGACCTACAAAGGAAGCTTATCAACGACAGTCAGCACGGTTTTAGAGACGGGAAATCCTGCGTCACAAACCTACTGGATTTCTACAACTGAGTGACGGCAGTAAGATAAGAGAGAGAGGGGTGGGTAGACTGCATTTTCTTGGAGTGTAAGAAAAGTTTGACACAGTTCCACATAGGAGATTAGCGTAAAAGCTGGAGGTCCAGGCAGGGACAACAGGGATGGCACTACAGTGGATAAGGGAATGCCTTTCAGGAAGGCAACAGCGAGTCATGGTACGTGGCGAGGTGTCAGAGTGGGCGCCTGTGAGGAGTGGGGTGCCACAGGGATCAGTCCTAGGACCGGTGCTCTTTCTGGTATTTGTGAATGATATAACAGAAGGAATAGACTCCGAAGTGTCCTTGTTTGCAGATGATATGAAGTTGATGGGAATAATTCAATTCGATGAGGACCAGGCAGAACTGCACAGGGATCTGGACAGTTTGCAGGCCGGGTGCAGCAACTGGCACCTGGAGTTTAACCCCGCCAAGTGCAAAGTCATGAAGATTGGGGAAGGACTTAGAAGACCACAGGACAGAGTACAACCTAGGGGGCCAGAGCCTAGAAACCTCACTCAAGGAAAAGGATCTTCGGGTGAGCATAACACCAGGCACATCTCATGAGGTACACATAAGCCAAATAACTGTCACAGCATAAAGGTGCCTGTCAAACTTAAGAACAGCATTCTGACATCTTAATAAGGAGTCATTCAAGACCCTGTGCACTGTACGTTATGCCCATATTGGAGAATGTAGCGCAAGTCTGGAACCCTCGCCTAGCCCAGCATGTAAAGAAAGTAGAGAAAGTGCGAAGGTTTGCAACAAGACTAGTCCCGGAGATAAGGGGTATGTCCTATGAGGAGATAATAAGGGAATTTGACCTGACGACACTGGAAGACAGGAGAGATAGGGGGGATATAATAACGACATAAAATGTTGAGAGGAATCGACAGGTTGGACAGAGACAGGATGTTCCAGAGATGAGACACAGCAACAAAGTGTCACATTTGGAAGTTAAAGACTCAGATGAACCACAATGATGTTAGTAATTATTTCTTCAGTCACAGAGTTGTGAGGAAGTGAATTAGTCTGGGAAGTGATGTAGTGGAGGCAGGATCCATACATAGTTTTAAGAAGAGGTATGATAAAGCTCATGGTGTGGGAAGGGTGACTGAGTAGCGGCCAGTGAAGAGGCGGGGCCAGGAGCTGTGATTCGACCCCTGCAACCGCAACTAGGTGAATACAACTAGGTGAGTACACACACACACATTTTTTTTCCTCTCTCCCATTCTCTCTTCCCTTCTGCTTCTCCCTCCTCCTCTCTCCCCATATTCCCCCCTCATTCCCCCTCTCCACCCGTCTCTCATTTCGCAACTGACTCCAGCTTCCTTTTCTAACTCACTCCACCCGCCCACTCACTCAGGCAAACACATCACAAAACAAACACACAGAATTACATAAATTTTTTTATTCTGTGGCAACCAAAACAAAAAAGAATGGGTTGCCAGAGAGCAAGAAGGAAAACCAGGGGACTGGAGGATGAGTCTGTGAAGGAAGATTGGGCAGCACAGTTCATGAAAATGGAACATGATTGGTGAAAGAAGCTAGAAGAGCTTAGCATGAGAATGGAGGAGAGGATAGATGCAGAAAGCAAGAAGTGGGAGAAGTGAAATGGTATGCAGAGGCCCTATCAGACCATTGAGGAGCCGAAGAAAAAGAGTGAATCACATCAGGAGCAATCAAGGGAACTGTAGGAAATGAAGGAGCTAAGCTATATATGGAGGCCCTAACAGACCACAGCAGAACCCAGGGAAAGCTGAGTAGGGTAAAACGACAGACCACTGAGCCCAAGGACAGCAGATAGTGAAGAAACTGCAGAAAGGAAAGCTGCAATGGAGGCAAATAAATCGAATTAGGGGATACATAGGAATATGCAGTGGGAGAATGAAAGAGAGAGGTCAGTGTTTGTTTATGGGCTCCAAGAAGTTGAAGGAGAAACTTACGAAGCAAGAAAACAAGGGGAGAAAAAAGTGACCAAAAGCATCGTAAATGCAATAGGAGAAGATGACATGACCCAGTTGGCAAATTTTTGGAGAATTGGGGGGTTTGCATGAAGAAGAACCGACAAGTCAAAGTGACTTTCAAGGCAGAATCGACTCGAAACAAGATCCTGCAGGAGAAAAGAAGATTAAGGGGCATGCTGGCATACCAGAAGATGCATCTCGACCATGACAGAACACGAGAAGAAAGACAGAAACTGAAGGAGATGGTACAAAGACGAAAGGAGGAGAGAGAAGTGAAGATAGACAGGAGATCCCAGACTCCGGAGGAAGATCAAATACAGCCTCCCTCACCACCACCTACAGAAGCCCCCCAACCAGGACAACCCCAATGCAACCAAACATTCTAACCCAAAACACACATGCCATATCTAATGCTCCCACCCACATCATTATAAACTCCACCCTCACAGCAACCACCTATAGCTCCTTAGCAGGTCTCGCACTTCCCCAACCCCAACGTATCCCCAGACCACTGTTTTAGAAAAGAAGTTGAAGGTGTGGTATACAAATGCAGACAGAATAACAAATAAGTGCGAGGAGTGGCATGGAAGAATCAACTAGACATCCCAAGGCATAACAGCACTCACAGAAACGAAACTCACCAGGATGTTACCCGATGAAATCTTTCCACCCGGATATCAAATCCTCAGGAAAGATAGAGGGAGGAGAGGGGGAGGAGGAGTTGCAATGCTCATTAAAAACCGGTGGGGATTTGACGAAATGGAAGGAATTGATGGAATGTGCAAAAGGGACTACTTAGGAACAATCCAGTCTGAGATCCATAAGGCGGTAATTGCAGTAATGTACATCCCACCACAGAACTGCAGGAGGCCAAGAGAAGAATACGACGAGAGCAACAGAGCAATGGTCGACACACTAGCCGAGGTGGCCAGAAGAGATCACATGAGGGGAACAAAGTTACTAGTTATGGGTGATTTCAATCACAAGGAGATTGACTTGGAAAACATGGAGCCTCATGGGGGTCCCGAAAGATGGAGAGCCAAGATGAGGGATGTGGTACTGGAAAACCTCTTGCATTAATATGTTAGAGACACTACCAGAGAGAGAGGTGAGGAGGATCCAGGAAGACTGGACCTTGTATTCACTTTGAGGAGTTCGGACATCGAGGATATCACATATGAAAAGCCACTTGGAGCTAGTGATCATGTCGTTCTGTGCTTTGATTACATAGTTGAGCTACAAGTAGTGAGGGTAGCAGGAATAGGACAGGTAAACCAAACTACAAAAGGGGAGACTACATAGGCATGAGGATCTTCCTGCAAGAAGTTCAGTGGGAAACATAATTTGCAGGAAAACTAGCAAAAGAAATGGACTACATGACAACAAAATGCAAGGAGGCAGAGGAGAGGTTTGTTCCCAAAGGAAGCAGAAATAATGGGAAGAACAGAACAAGTTCTTGGTTCATGCAAAAGTGTAGGGAGGCAAAAACTAGGTGCACTAGAAGATGGAAAAGGTTCAGAAGACAAAGAACCCAGGAAAATAAGGAGATCATCCGAAGAGCCACAAATGAATATGCACAGATAAGAAGAGAGGCTCAGCGACAATACGAAAATGATATAGCATCGAAAGTCAAGTCTGACCCAAAGCTGTTGTACAGCCACATCAGGACGAAAACAACAGTCAAGCACCAGGCAATCAGACTGAGGAAGGATGGTGGGGAATTCACAAGAAACGACCAAAAGGTATGCGAGGAGCTCAACATGAGATTTAAAGAAGCATTTACAGTAGCAACAGGTAGGACTCCAGGAATTCAGAACAAGGGTGTACACCAACAAATGCTCGATGAGGTAGACATAACCGAGGAGGAGGTGAAGAAGCTGCTATGTGAACTTGATACCTCAAAGGCGGTGGGACCAGACATCTCTCCATGTGTTCTTAGAGAGGGAGCAGATATGCTGTGTGTGCCACTAACAAAGATCTTCATCACATTCATTGAATCTGGGCAACTACCTAAGGTATGGAAAATGGCAAATGCAGTCCCAATTTTTAAACAAAGGAGACAGACACAAGGCATTAAACTACAGACCTGTGTCACTAACGTGAATAGTATGCAGTCATGAAAATCATCAGGAAGAGAGTGGTGGAGCACCTGGAAAGAAACAAGCATATAATCGACAACAAGCACGATTTCAGGGAAAGAAAACCCTGTGCCACAAACCTACTGGAGTTTTATGACAAGGTGACAAAAGTAAGACATGAGAGAGAGGGTTGGATAGACTGCATTTTCTTTGATTGCAAGAAGGCCATTGACACAGTTCCTCACAAGAGCTTAATGCAAAAGCTAGAGGATCAGGCACACACAACAGGAAAGGCACTGCAACGGATCAGAGAATACCTGACAGGGAGACAACAGCGAGTCCTGGTACGTAACGAGGTGTCAGAGTGAGCACCTGTGACAAGCGGGGTTCCACAGGGGTCAGTCCTAGGACCTGTGCTGTTCTTGGTATATGTGAATGACATAACGGAAGGGATAGACACAGAAGTGTTCTTGTTTGCAGATGATGTGAAGTTAATGAGGAGAATCAAATCAGTCGAGCATCCGGCAGGACTACAAAGAGACCTGGGCAGGTTACAAGCCTGGTCCAGCAACTGGCTCCTTGAATTTAACCCTGCCAAATGCAAAGTCATGAAAAGCAAGGAAGGGCAAAGAAGACCGCAGACTGAGTATAGTCTATGTGGCCAAAGATTGCATACCTCACTCAAGGAAAAGGATCTTGGGGTGTGTATAATACCGAGCACATCTCCTGAGGCGCACATCAATCAGATAACTGCTGCTGCATACGAGCATCTGGCAAACCTAAGGATAGAATTCCAGTACCTCAGTAAGAAATCGTTCAAGACTCTGTATACCATATACGTCAGGCATATACTGGAGTATGCAACACCAGTTTAGAATCCACACCTGGTCAAGGACGTCAAGAAATTAGAGAAAGTGCAAAGGTTTGCAACAAGACTGGTCCCAGAGCTAAGGGGATTGTCGTACGATGAAAGGTTAAGGGAAATTGGCCTGACGACACTGGAGGACAGAAGGGTCAGGGAAGACATGATAACATATAAAATACTGCGCGGAATAGACAAGGTGGACAAAGACGTGATATCCTAGAGATGGGACAGAGAAACAATGGGTGACGATTGAAAGTTGAAGACTCAAATGAGCCAAAGGGATGTTAGAAAGTATTTCTTCAGTCAAAGAGTTGTCAGGCACTGGAATAGCCTAGAAAGTGACATAGTTTTAAGACGAGGTTTGATAAAGCTCATGGAGCAGGGAGAGAGAGAACCTAGTAGCAATCAGTGAAGAGGCGAGGCCAAGAGCTATGACTCGACCCCTGCAACCACAAATAGGTGAGCACACACACACACACACACACACACACAAAGGGAAGCAGCACGAACAGGATGGGAAAAGTCAAACTATGAGAGAGGGGACTACACAGGTATGAGGAATTTCCTGCACGAGGTACAGTGGGAGAGAAAACTGGAGGGAAAAACAATGAATGAAATGATGGAATACGTGAGCACAAAAAGCAAAGAGGAGGAGAAGTTCGTACCTAAGGGCAACAGGATCAATGAGAAAACCTGAACGTGCCCTTGGTTCACCCACAGATGTAGAGAGGTTAAACTAAGTGCAATAGAGACTGCACAATGTATGGATGATAAAGTACCCAGAAATGGATATGCATGGATGAGGCGGGAGGCCAGTGGCAATATGACAGTGACATAGGATCGAAAAAATCTGACCCAAAACTGTTGCAGGGCCACATCAGAAGGAAAACAATAGTTAAGGACCAGGTAATCATGCTGAGGAAAGATGGAGGGAAGATGACAAGAAATGACAAAGTATGTGGAGAGATAAACACGAGATTTAAGGAATATTTTCAGTGGAGACAGACTGGACTACTATAAACCAGAATGGTAGGGTGCACCAACAGGCTGTGGAAACACTACACAAAACCGAGGAGGATGTGAACTAGATACCTCAAAAGCGGTGGGGCTTGACATCTCTCCGGCGCTGTAAATGTCACCACCAACAGTCTTCAACACATCTATCGAAACAGGGCGACTGCCTTAGGTGTGAAAGACAGCAAATGTAGTCCTTATGTTTAAGAAAGGAGCCAGGCAGGTAGAATTAAACTTCAGACCAGTATCACTGACATGTAAAATATGTAATATGATGGAGAATCTTATCATGAAAAGACTGTTGGAGCACCTAGAAAGGAATGATGAGCTTATACATGATAATCACAATGGCTTCAGAGAGGGGAAATCATGTGTCACAAACCTATTGGAGTTTTACGACAAGGTGACAGAGGGCATGAGAAAGAGGAGTGTGCCAAGGCTTTTAATACAGTTCTGCACAGGAGATTAATGCAAAAACTAGAAGAGCAGGCAGGAATAACAGAAAGGGCACTGCAATGAATTAGACAATACCTGCAAGGAAGTAAACAATAAGAGATGGTACATGACGAGGTGCCAGAATGGGCTCCTTTGACGAGCATGGTTACGGAAGGGTTAGTCCTAGCGCTGTTTCTGGTATATGTTAATGACATGGCGGAAGGGAGAGATTCAGAGGTGTTCCTGTTTGTTGACGACGTGAAGTTAATGTGGAGAATTTAAGTGGATAAGGATAAGGTAGGACTGCAAATATTTCTGGACAGGCTGCAGGCCTGGTCTGACAGCTGGCTTCTGGAGTTTAACGCCCGCCGAGGAGTGGAGGACAGCAAATGTAGTCCCAGACAGCAATAAACTACAGACCAGTGTCACTGAAAAGTATAACATGGTAAGATTATCAGGAGAAGAGTGATGGAGCACATAGAAAGGAATGGGCTCATGCATGACTATCAGCACGGCTTCAGGAATGGGAAATCCTGTGTCACAAACCTAACTGAGTTCTATGACAAGGTAACAGGAGAAAGACGAGAGAGAGAGAGAGAGAGAGACAGACAGACAGACAGGCAGACACGCAGATACACAGACATAGAGAGAGAGAGAGAGAGAGAGAGAGAGAGAGGCGATTACATCTTCTTGGGCTGTAAGAAGGCTTTCGTCACAGTGACACAAGAAAGTGGTTCAAAAATTAAAGGAGCTATCATTAGTAGCAGGGAAAGCACCGGAATGGTTCAGAGAATAACTGTCAGGAAGGTAACAACCAGTGTTGGTAAGTGATGAGATGTCAGAGTGGGGGCATGTGTCAGTCCTACATCCGCCGTTATTTCTTGTATATGTAAATGATGATGTAAACCTAAAGGGAAGAATACAAGCAGGCGAGGATCAGGTAAGATTACAAGGGGATCTGGAGAGGCTGCAAACCTGCTTCAATAAATGGCTCCTGGAGTTTAACCCCAAGTGAAAAGTCGTAATGCTTGGGGACGGACAACTCAGAACGTAAACATAGTACAGGCTGGGGGGGTCAAAGGCTGCAAACCTCACTTAAGGAAGAGGATCCTGAGGTGAGCATTGTTCCAAGCACATTCCTTGAGGTACATATGCATCAAATAACTTCTGCAGCATATGCGCACCTTGACAAACCTGAGAACAGCATATAGACATCAAAGTAAAGAGTGTTTAGCGAAACTGTACTCTACGTATATCAGGCCAATATTAGAGTATACAGCACCAGTTTGGAATTCACACCTGGTCAAACATGTGAAGAAACTGGAGAAAAGTCAAAAGTTTGCAACAAGACTGATGACAGTAGAGGATAGGAAGGACAGGGGGACATAATGATGAATAAAATACAAAGAGGAATTTACAAGGTGATGTTGGTTTGAAAGTTTCAGGGATGTGAAACTGAAACAAGTGAACGCAACTGGAAGTTGAAAACTCAGATGAGACATAGGTATTTGTTTAGCCTTAGAGTTGTCAGGAAGTTGAACAATCTTGAAAGTAAAGTTGAGGAGGCATGATCCATACAAAGTTTAAAGAATAGGCATGATAGGGCTCTTGGAATGGGGAGAGAATATCCTAGTAGCGAGCCACAAAGAGACGGGGACAGGGACTGAAAATCGACCGCTACAACCTCATATAGGAGTACATAAAGGAGAGAACAGACAGAAGCACACACACACGCACACACACACGCACACACACACACAGCAGAATGCAGAAGGTGGGAGCAACATGCCACAGTAGCAGAAACCAAGATACAGAGATTAGAAGAGGAGCTGAGAAATCTGAAACAACCTAGAGATGAAGATAATACAGAGGTAGCATCAGCAATGGTTACATCAGACACAGACAAAGGGTCTGAAGGAAGCATGGAAGCTAAACTGTATGCAGAGGTCCTGTCAAGCCCACAAGGGGCCAAAACAAAGACAGGAAGCACACTAGGACAGCATGAGAGGTTAGAAGACATTGGAGGAACTAGGACATGTGCAGGGACCTTACCAGACACTTGTGGGGGACAGGAATAGGTAAGCAGAAAGGACAAGCCAATGAGCATAGGGACCACAGCTAGGGAAGGGATTGAAGGAACACTCCACGGGAAGGAACTAAAACACCTCAGAGGATGCAATGGGAGTCACAGTGGGAGGTGGAAAGGGAGAGATCAGTTTTTGTCTATGGGCTAGATGAAGCTGAAGGGGAAACTTATGATGAAAGAAAACAGGAGGAGAAAAAAGCGATTGAAGGTATCATGAAGGTGATAGGTGAGGGAGACATGACCCAGGTGGCATATTTTCGGAGAATCGGGGGGTTCAAAGAGAGAAGCAAACGGCCTCTCAAAGTAATTTTCAAGGCAGAATCAACTCGAACCATGTTCCTGCAGGAGAAAGCACAGCTGAGAGGCAAACAGGGGTTCAAGAGTGTGTACCTCGATCGAGACAGAACACAGGTGGAAAGGATGATACTGAAAGAGAGGGTGCAAAAACAAAAGAAGGAGAAGAGCAGAATAACCCAGGCACAGGTAGAAGGGCAAGCACATCCCCCAGAAACACCTGCAGAAGGACTCCAACCACGACACCCCCAAGGCAACTGAACAATCTAAGCCAACAATTACACACCGGTCCCTCAGTTCCTAGCCCCCACACCTCGAACACTACCCCTACAGCAACCCCCTATGGGAGCTCTTCCTCCACCTCATCTGCAACCCCCAACAGGCCCCAACCAGGGCTCCTGCTCTCCCAACCAGAGTATTCCCCCAGGACCACAGCTACAGTATTAGAACAAAAGTTGAAGGTTTAGTACACAAATGCTGATGGATTAACGAATAAATATGAAGAATGGCAAAGAATCAATGAGAAGGCCCCAGACATCATAGCAGTTATAGAAACAAAACTCAAGGAGACAATAACAGATACAATCTTCCCACCAGGATACCAGATCATGAGGAAAGATAGAAGGGGGCAGAGGGGGAGGAGGGGTTGCTCTGCTCGTAAAAAACCGATGGAAATTCGAGAAAATGGGAGGCATAGACGAGACAGGAGAAAGGGACTACATAGTAGGTACACTTCAGTCTGGGGAGCACAAGGTGGTCATTGCAGTGATGTATAATCCACCACAGAACTGCAGGAGGCCAAGAGAGGAATATGAAGAGAGCAACAGAGCAATGGTGGACACACTTGCTGAGGTGGCAAGAAGAGCTCACTCCAGCAGAGCAAAGTTGCTGGTTATGGGTGATTTCAACCACAGGGAGATTGACTGGGAAAACCTGGAGCCACATGGGGGTCCCGAAACATGGAGAGCCAAGATGTTGGATGTGGTGCTGGAAAACCTCATGCACCAACATGTTAAGGACACTACCAGAGTGAGAGGGGAGGATGAACCAGCAAGATTGGACCTTGTGTTCACCCTGGGCAGTTCAGACATTGAGGACATCACATATGAGAGTCCCCTAGGAGCTAGTGACCACGTGGTTCTGTGCTTTGAATACATAGTAGAGTTGCAAGTGGAGAGAGTAACAGGAGTTGAATGGGAAAAGCCAGACTATAAAAGAGGGGACTACATAGGGTTGAGGAACTTCCTGCAGGAGGTTCCGTGGGACAGAGAACTGGCAGGAAAGCCAGTAAATGAAATGATGGAATATGTAACAACAAAATGCAAGGAGGCAGTGGAAAGGTTTATTCCCAAGGGCAACAGAAACAATGGGAAGACCAGAACGAGCCCCTGGTTTACCCGACGGTGTAAGGAGGCAAAAACAAAGTGCAATAGAGAATGGAAAAAGTACAGAAGGCAGAGAACACATGAAAATAGGGAGATTAGTCGCAGAGCCAGGAACGAGTATGCACAGGTAAGGAGGGAGGCCCAGCGACAGTATGAAAATAACATAGCATCGAAAATCAAGACTGACCCGAAACTGTTGTATAGCCACATCAGGAGGAAGACAACAGTCAAAGACCAGGTGATCAGACTGAGGACAGAAGGTGGAGAACTCACAAGAAATGATCAGGAGGTATGTGAGGAGCTAAACAGGAGATTTAAGGAAGTTTTTACAGTAGAGACAGGAAGGGCTCTGGGAAGACAGCACAGAAGGGAACATCAAGAGGGAATATACCAACAAGTGTTGGATGACATACGAACAACCGAGGAGGAGGTGCAGAAGCTGCTAAGTGACCTTGATACCTCAAAGGCGATGGGACCGGACAACATCTCCCCGTGGGTCCTTAGAGAAGGAGCAGAGATGCTGTGCGTGCCCCTAACCACAATCTTCAACACATCCCTTGAAACTGGGCAACTACCTGAGAAATGGAAGACAGCAAATGTAGTCCCCATATTTAAGAAAGGAAACAGAAACGAGGCACTAAACTACAGACCTGTGTCTCTGACATGTATTGTGTGCAAAGTCATGGAGAAGATTATCAGGAGGAGAGTGGTGGAACACCTGGAACGGAACAAGATTATAAATGAAAACCAGCATGGGTTCATGGAAGGCAAATCCTGTGTCACAAACCTTCTGGAGTTTTATGACAAGGTAACAGAAGTAAGACACGAGAGAGAGGGGTGGGTTGATTGCGTTTTCCTAGACTGCAGGAAGGCCTTTGACACAGTTCCCCACAAGAGATTAGTGCAGAAGCTGGAGGATCAGGCGCATGTAACAGGGAGGGCACTGCAATGGATCAGGGAATACCTGACAGGGAGGCAACAACGAGTCATGGTACGTGAAGAGGTATCACAGTGGGCGCCTGTGACGAGCGGGGTCCCACAGGGGTCAGTTCTAGGACCAGTGCTATTTTTGATATATGCGAACGACATGATGGAAGGAATAGACTCTGAAGTGTCCCTATTCGCAGATGATGTGAAGTTGATGAGAAGAATTAAATCGGATGAGGATGAGGCAGGACTGCAAAGAGACCTGGACAGGCTGGACATGTGGTCCAGAAACTGGCTTCTCGAATTCAATCCTGCCAAATGCAAAGTCATGAAGATTGGGGAGGGGCAAAGAAGACCGCAGACAGAGTATAGGCTAGGTGGACAAAGACTACAGACCTCACTCAGGGAGAAAGACCTTGGGGTGACCATAACACCGAGCACGTCACCGGAGGCACACATCAACCAAATAACTGCTGCAGCATACGGGCGCCTGGCAAACCTGAGAATAGCGTTCCGATACCTTAATAAGGAATCGTTCAAGACACTGTACACTGTGTATGTTAGGCCCATACTGGAGTATGCAGCACCAGTCTGGAACCCACACCTGGTCAAGCACGTCAAGAAGTTAGAGAAAGTACAAAGGTTTGCAACAAGGCTAGTCCCAGAGCTCAGGGGAATGTCGTACGAGGAAAGGTTGAGGGAAATCGGACTGACGACACTGGAGGACAGAAGGGTCAGGGGAGACATGATAACGACATACAAGATACTGCGGGGAATAGACAAGGTGGACAGAGATAGGATGTTCCAGAGAGGGGACACAGAAACAAGGGGTCACAACTGGAAGCTGAAGACTCAGACGAGTCACAGGGACGTTAGGAAGTATTTCTTCAGTCATAGAGTTGTCAGGAAGTGGAATAGCCTAGCAAGTGAAGTAGTGGAGGCAGGAACCATACATAGTTTTAAGAAGAGGTATGATAAAGCTCAGGAAGCAGAGAGAGAGAGGACCTAGTAGCAATCAGTGAAGAGGCGGGGCCAGGAGCTGAGTCTCGACCCCTGCAACCACAATTCGGTGAGCACAATTAGGTGAGATCCTGCAGGACACGGCTGAGAGGCAAGCAGGAGTTCCGGAGTGTGTACCTCGACCGAGACAGAACACAGGACGAAAGGAAGACAATGAAAGAGAGAGTTCAAAAACGAAAGGAGAAATGGGAGGAAATGAAAAAGGAGAGCAGAATAACCCAGGATCAAATGGAAGGACAAGCGCACCCCCCAGAAACACCTGCAGAAGGACTCCAGCCACGACACCCCCAAGGCAACTGAACAATCCAAACCAACCATCACACACCGATCCCTCTGTTTCCACCCCCCGCACCACAGTTACAGTATTAGAACAGAAGTTGAAGGTTTGGTACACAAATGCAGATGGATTAACGAATAAACATGAGGAATGGCAAGAAAGAATCAATGAGAAGTCCCCAGACATCATAGCAGTTACAGAAACAAAACTCATGGAGACAATAACAGATGCAATCTTCCCACCAGGATACCAGATCATGAGGAAAGATAGAAGGGGCAGGGGGGGAGGTGGGGTTGCTCTGCTCGTAAAAAACAGATGGAAATTCGAGAAAATGGAAGGAATAGATGAGACGGGAGAAAGAGACTACATAGCAGGTACACTTCAGTCTGGGGAACACAAAGTGGTCATTGCAGTGATGTATAATCCACCACAGAACTGCAGGAGGCCAAGAGAGGAATATGAAGAGAGCAACAGAGCAATGGTGGACACACTTGCTGAGGTGGCAAGAAGAGCTCACTCCAGCAGAGCAAAGTTGCTGGTTATGGGGGATTTCAACCACAGGGAGATTGACTGGGAAAACCTGGAGCCACATGGGGGTCCCGAAACATGGAGAGCCAGGATGTTGGACGTGGTGCTGGAAAACCTCATGCACCAACATGTTAAGGACACTACCAGAGTGAGAGGGGAGGATGAACCAGCAAGATTGGACCTTGTGTTCACCCTGGGCAGCTCAGACATTGAGGACATCAAGTATGAGAGTCCCCTAGGAGCTAGCGACCACGTGGTTCTGTGCTTTGAATACATAGTAGAGCTGCAAGTGGAGAGAATAACAGGAGTAGAATGGGAAAAGCCTGACTATAAAAGAGGGGACTACATAGGGTTGAAGAACTTCCTGCGGGAGGTCCAGTGGGACAGAGAACTGGCAGGAAAGCCAGTAAATGAAATGATGGAATATGTAGCAACAAAATGCAAGGAGGCAGTGGAAAGGTTCATTCCCAAGGGCAACAGTAACAACGGGAAGACCAGAACAAGCCCCTGGTTTACCCGACGGTGTAAGGAGGCAAAAACAAAGTGCAATAGAGAATGGAAAAAGTACAGAAGGCAGAGAACACACGAAAATAGGGAGATCAGTCGCAGAGCCAGGAATGAGTACGCACAGGTAAGGAGGGAGGCCCAGCGACAGTATGAAAATGACATAGCATCGAGAATCAAGACTGACCCGAAACTGTTGTATAGCCACATCAGGAGGAAGACAACAGTCAAAGACCAGGTGATCAGATTAAGGACAGAAGGTGGAGAACTCACAAGAAATGATCAGGAGGTATGTGAGGAGCTGAACAGGAGATTTAAGGAAGTTTTTACAGTAGAGACAGGAAGGGCTGTGGGAAGACAGCACAGAAGGGAACATCAAGAGGGAATATACCAACAAGTGTTGGATGACATACGAACAACTGAGGAGGAGGTGAAGAAGCTCTTAAGTGACCTTGACACCTCAAAGGCGATGGGACCGGACAACATCTCCCCATGGGTCCTTAGAGAAGGAGCAGAGATGCTGTGTGTGCCTCTAACCACAATCTTCAACACATCCCTTGAAACTGGGCAACTACCTGAGAAATGGAAGACAGCTAATGTAGTCCCCATATTTAAGAAAGGAAACAGAAACGAGGCACTAAACTACAGACCTGTGTCTCTGACATGTATTGTGTGCAAAGTCATGGAGAAGATTATCAGGAGGAGAGTGGTCGAACACCTGGAAAGGAACAAGATTATAAATGAAAACCAGCATGGGTTCATGGAAGGCAAATCTTGTATCACAAACCTCCTGGAGTTTTATGACAAGGTAACAGAAGTAAGACACGAGAGAGAGGGTTGGGTAGATTGCGTTTTCCTAGACTGCAGGAAGGCCTTTGACACAGTTCCCCACAAGAGATTAGTGCAGAAGCTGGAGGATCAGGCACACGTAAAAGGAAGGGCACTGCAATGGATAAGGGAATACCTGACAGGGAGGCAGCAACGAGTCATGGTACGTGAAGAGGTATCACAGTGGGCGCCTGTTACGAGCGGGGTCCCACAGGGGTCAGTTCTAGGACCAGTGCTATTTTTGATATATGTGAACGACATGATGGAAGGAATAGACTCTGAAGTGTCCCTGTTCGCAGATGACGTGAAGTTGATGAGAAGAATTAAATCGGACGAGGATGAGGCAGGACTGCAAAGAGACCTGGAGAGGCTGGACATGTGGTCCAGTAACTGGCTTCTCGAATTCAATCCAGCCAAATGCAAAGTCATGAAGATTGGGGAGGGGCAAAGAAGACCGCAGACAGAGTATAGGCTAGGTGGACAAAGACTACAGACCTCACTCAGGGAGAAAGACCTTGGGGTGACCATAACACCGAGCACATCACCGGAGGCACACATCAACCAAATAACCGCTGCAGCATACGGGCGCCTGGCAAACCTGAGAATAGCGTTCCGATACCTTAATAAGGAATCGTTCAAGACACTGTACACTGTGTATGTTAGGCCCATACTGGAGTATGCAGCACCAGTCTGGAACCCACACCTGGTCAAGCACGTCAAGAAGTTAGAGAAAGTACAAAGGTTTGCAACAAGGCTAGTCCCAGAGCTCAAGGGAATGTCGTACGAGGAAAGGTTAAGGGAAATCGGACTGACGACACTGGAGGACAGAAGGGTCAGGGGAGACATGATAACGACATACAAGATACTGCGGGGAATAGACAAGGTGGACAGAGATAGGATGTTCCAGAGAGGGGACACAGGGACAAGGGGTCACAACTGGAAGCTGAAGACTCAGACGAGTCACAGGGACGTTAGGAAGTATTTCTTCAGTCATAGAGTTGTCAGCAAGTGGAATAGCCTAGCAAGTGAAGTAGTGGAGGCAGGAACCATACATAGTTTTAAGAAGAGGTATGACAAAGCTCAGGAAGCAGAGAGAGAGAGGATCCAGTAGCGATCAGTGAAGAGGCGGGGCCAGGAGCTGAGTCTCGACCCCTGCAACCACAATTAGGTGAGTACAATTAGGTGAGTACACACACAACCGAGGGAACAGAGGGGAGAGGGCGGAGGAGTGGCACTACTGGTCAAAAACCGATGGGAGTTTGATGAACTGGAGAGAGGAGACAGTGGAGAAGCAAGAGATTATATAGTAGGAACGCTTCAGTCTGGAGGTCCCAAGGTGGTAATTGCAGTGATGTATAATCGACCACAAAACATCAGGAGGCCAAGGCAAGAGTATGATGAGAGTAATAGAGTGATGGTTGACACACTGGCTGAAGTGGCAAGAAGGGCTCATGCGAGCAAGGCAAAGCTACTGATCATGGGTGACTTCAACCACAAGTAAATCGATTGGGAGAACTTGGAGCCACATGGGGGCTAAGAAACATAGAGGGCTAAGATGATGGAAAACTTAATGTACCAACACGTAAGGGACACTACCAGAGAGAGAGAGGAGAGGATGAACCAGCGAGATTGGACCTGGTTTTCACCTTGGATAGTGCAGATATTGAGAACATCACATATGAAAGACCTCTTGGTGTCAGCGATCATGTGGTTTTAAGGTTTGGAAACACAGTAGAGTTGCAAGTGGAGGGAGGAACAGGAAAAGTCAGACGAATGAAGCCAAACTGTAAGAAGGGGGACTATGCAGGAAAGAAGAACTTCCTGAATGGGATTCAGTGGGACAGAGAACTGGCAGGGAAGTAAGTAAACGAGATTGGAATACTTGATGACAATATGCAAGGAAGCTGGGGAAAAGTTTGTACCCAAGGGTAACAAGGATAATGAAAAAGCCAGGATGAGCTCGTGGTTCACCCAAAGTTGCAGGGAGGCCGAAACCAAGTGTGCTAGGGAATGGAAGAAGTATAGAAGGCAAAGGGCCCAGGAGAATGAGGAGAGTAGTCGTAGAGCCAGAAATGACTATGCACAAGTAAGAAAGAAGGCCCAACGATAATATGAAAATGAAATAGCAGCGAAAGCCAAATCTGACCCAAAGCTTTTGGACAGCTGCATCCGGAAGAAAACAGTCAAAGACCAGGTAATCAGGCTAAGGAAGGAAGAAGGAGAGACCACAAGAAACGATCGCGAAATATGTGAGGAACTCAACGTGAGACTGAAAGAAGTGTTCAGAGAGGAGACAGAAGGGACTCCAGAAAGACGGAGAGGTGGAGTACACCACCAATTGTTGGACACTGTACATACAACCGAGAAAGAAGTGAAGAGGCTTCTGAGTGAGCTAGACACCTAAAAGGCGATGTGGTCGGATAATATCTCTTCATGTACCTGTAACAACGATACTTAGCACATCTATCGAAACAGGGAGATTACCTGAGATATGAAAGACAACAAATGTTGTCACAATTTTTTAAAAAGGAGACAGACAAGAAGCACTAAACTATAGACCATTGTCACCGACATGTATAGTATGCAAAGTCATGGAGAAGATTATCAGGAAAAAAGTGGTGGAAAACCTAGAAAGAAATGAGCTTATCAACATCAGCCAACATGGTTTCAGGGACAGGAAATCCTGTATCACAAACCTATTGGAGTTCTATGACATGGTGACAGCAGTAAAACAAGAGAGAGAGAGGTGTGGTTAGATTGCATTTTCCTGGACTGTAAGGAGGCGTTTGACACAGTTCCACACAAGAGATTAGTGCAAAAACTGGAGGACCAGGCAGGGATAACAGTGAAGGCACTACAATGGATCAGGGAATACCTGTCAGGAAGACAGCAGCGAGTCATGGTATGAGGCGAGGTGTAAGAGCAGGGGTCAGTCCTAGGACCAGTGCTGTTTCTGCTATTTGTGAACGACATGACGGAAGGAATAGACTCCGAAGTGTCCCTGTTTGCAGATGATATGAAGTTGATGAGAAGGATTCAGTCGGACGAGGAATAAGAAGAACTACAAAGGGAACTGGGCAGGTCCAACAATTGGCTACTGGAGTTCAACCCCACCAAGTGCAAAGTCATGAAGATTGTGGAAGGGCAAAGAAGACAGAAGACGGAGTACAGTGTAGGGGGACAGAGCCTACAAACCTCACTCAAGGAAAAAGATTTTGGGGTGAGTATAACACCAGGAACATCTCCTGAAGCGCACATCAACCAAATAACGGCTGCAGCATATGGGCGCCTAGCAAACTTAAGAACAGCATTCCGACATCTTAATACGGAATCGTTCAGGACCCTGTATGCTGTGTGTGTTAGGCCCATATTGTAGTATGCAGTACCATTTTGGAACCCACATCTAGCCAAGCACGTAAAGAAACTAAAGAAAGTGCAAAGGTTTACAACAAGACTAGTCCCATAGTTAAGGGGTATGTCCTATGAGAAGAGGTTAAGGAAAATCTACCTGACGACACTGGAGGACAGGAGAGATAGGGGGGCACATGATAACGACATAGGTGGAATCGACAAGGTAGACAGACAGATGTTCCAGAGATGGGACACAGCAACAAGGGGTCACAGTTGGAAGTTGAAGACACAGATGAATCACAGGGATGTTAGGAAGTATTTCTTCAGTCACAGAGTTGTAAGGAAGTGGAATAATCTGGGAAGTGATGTAGTGGAAGCAAAATCCATACATAGCTTTGAGGAGAGGTATAATAAAGCTCATGGAGCGGGAAGAGTGACCAAGTAGCCAGTTTGGATCCCTCACCTACCCAAGCATGCAAGGAAACTAGAGAAAGTGCAAAGGTTTGCAACAAGACTAGTCCCGGACTAAGGGATATGTCCTATGAGGAGAGGTTAAGGGAAATCGACCTGACAACACTGGAAGACAGGCGAGATAGGGTAGATATGATAACGACATGTAAAATACTGAGAGGAATCGACGAGGTGGACTGAGACAGGATGTTCCAGAGATGGGACACAGCACCATGGGATCACAGTTGGAAATTGAAGTCTCAAATGAATCACAGGGATGTTAGGAAGTATTTCTTCAGTAACAGAGTTATCAGGAAGTGGAATAGTCTGGGAAGTGATGTAGTGGAGGCAGGATCCATTCATAGCTTTAAGAAGAGGTATGATGAAGCTCATGGAGCGGGAAAAGTGACCGAGTAGCAGCCAGTGAAGAGGCGGGGCCAGGAACTGTGACTCGACCCCTGCAACCACAACTAGTTGAGTACAACTAGGCGAGTACACATACACGCACACACAAACTCCCTCGAAGGACTGGTACAAAAGCTCCAATACCGGGAAGGGATAAGAGGAAGAACACAGCAATGGGTCATGGAGTACATGACATGATGGAACCAACGTGTGATGGTTTGTGACGAGGTGTCGATGTGGGTCCATGTTACGAGTGGGGTTCTACAAGAATCAGTCCTAGGACAGTGCTGTTTCTTGTCGGAAGTTATAGAGGTATCCCTTTTTGCAGATGATGTGAAACTAATAAGAATACAAGCGGACGAGGACCAGGGAAAGCTACAAAAGGATCTGGACAATCTACAGTCCTGGTGTGACAAATGGCCCCTGGAGTTTATCCCCACCGAGTGCAATGTTACTAAGCTTGGGTATGATAAGGCTCTTGGAGCAGGGAGAGAAAGTGGAGCTATTAGTGACCAGTGAAAAGGCAGGGTCAGGAGCTACGACTCGACATCTGTAACCATAGACAGGTGAGTACACATATACACACACAGATACATACACACACACACATACACAAACACCTACACAAGTGGATTCATCTCCGGAAGAGTATTCAAGTTACCGGAAATTGAAAATTTTAGGGAAAAATTAAATCATAGGGTGAATAAGGGTTAAGCAACACTAGTTCACTCAATCTACTGCTATGTTATATTGCCTGATAAAGGTGATTCTTTTGGTAAGGACACCTTTAAAGCCTCTAGTGAAGGTAAGATTATTCTTGTAGTTGTAGATTTACTAAATTCTTTTTTTTGTGTGTGTGACATGAGCGTCGGTCTGATTTCTACTGTTCCAGAAGATAAAATTCTCTAGATACTGGTGTAGGATGGCAGTTCGTCGAATCCTAAAAAGGTCTCCAGATGTAAAGGATTCCTTTATTATTTTTTAGACAGAGATCTTGTTGTTCACAAGGATGGGACGGGAGGAGCACACACTGTGCTTTTCTGGGGAAACTTCATTGGTGTTAATGAGAACAACTTTATAAACAACCTCAGTGCTAGAGGAATTAATTTTTGGAGGCGTAGTGGAAAGATGTTACTAGCCAGATATATGAGTTATGGGTATAACTAGCATGAAGGAAGGGAACCCTTGCGTTTATAGTATGTTTGCTGCAAAGTAGTTGGAATTAAATGGTTTTCGTGGGAACAAGTTTGTTGCTTGTATTTACAGCATGGGAAGCAGCGCTAACTAGTTCATTAAGGGAAGGGGGTACTTTAAACTTTTATTTTAAAGGTTTTTGGTATGTGTGTAAGAGATGGTAAAATTATTTTCCTGTAGATTTTGGCAATAATAGTTATCGAGGAAGTAAAGAGAAATATTTAGATTATGTCAAAAAAAGATGAATTTCAGAAACTTTTCAAAATTATAATAACAACCAAATATTGGAAAACGAAAGATGAAGAGAATAAAGACAGAGGAAAAAAAGCTCTTTTAAAATGGATAATTAAATAGTCATCGCTGGAAACAAGATAAACAAATTAAGTGTAATTGAATTCACAGAAAACGTCAATGTTACTGCAATAACCTGAGACATAATTTAATTTAAAGATTCGGACTAGAGTTCAGACTGTCACATTCAAGGGTTAATTAAAACTGTATTCCACATTGATGAAAGAAAATTTGGATTGTTGAAAAGAAAGAAGATATATAAATACTAAGTGAACATACAAAGAATCTGTCTGTGTAGAATTTATTAAGCTTATAAAAGTTTATTTAATGTGTATTATTCATATACGAACTAGGAAAGTAATCCATGTAGACTCCTATGGGACGATATGAGTATGGTTTAAAGGAATCATGATTTGTCGACACGTTGTTTGGTAATGACAAATTTTACTGCTGCAAGAGAATAAGAACGAAGAACAATTTTGATAGCAGAGGATAAAAAAGTCAGACATCTTAAAAATCTAATTAAGAGGAGCAATATTGTAAGATAAAAAAGTTTTATTGGAACGTCTTAAGGGAGAGTGTCGTGGGTTAGCGGTTTTATCAATCAAGTACAGAGTTATGAAATATAGGTAAGAATAGCAAGTTCAAGTGCAGCAGTTTATATGTGAAGGCTTTGTCTATTATGGGCAAAATTTCATATTATAACACTCGTATTATTTTGTGTGATGGATTGGTAGTAGCAACAAGAGCAGATTCTAACAGCGCCTGACCAGCTAGGCATTTTCTCTTATGATCAGAACCACAGGTTTCCTCTCTTGTTCAGCAACCAAGACTACCTCCCAAAATTCTGCCAGTGTTATACTATCAAAAGTTCTTGCCAGGCTCTTGCTGCCCGCACTAAACATCCATCACGTAGACTCTGGCCGAACATGCAGCACCTGGCCTCAGATCAACTAAATATGTTCCATCACCAATGGGATAGTAAAATGGGGGTGGGGGAGGCGACTGCGGTGGTCGTGTTAGTACCAGATGGGTCACAGCAGTGCACTCTAAAGGACTATCGTGCGCTTCATTAATGTGTGCTGATTATAAACTTTTTGCGAAAGTTTTAGGAAATCGTCTAAAGAGTGTCGTTGATAGGGTGGTCTCTCGGAGCCAGTTCGGCCTACAGGGTCATTCGATTGTGATGGGACATGGTATTCTGAGGAACTTTGTCGCTGAGAAGGGGGTTAAGGGTGGGATGGGGGGGTTTCTAGCTTTAGATTGTTAAGGGGCATATGACACAGTAGACAGGATGGCTTTACGTGGGATTCTATTGTTTCAGGGCTTCGGGGAGGAAATCGTGGGGTGGGTGGACACATTATATGGGAATGCATGTGTTCGTGTGCAAGTAAATGGGTGGGTGGAAGGTGCACTAGTAATGGGAAGGGGTCTCCATCAGGGGTGTCCACTCTCACAATTATTATTTTCGTGTGTACAGGATCCTTTTTATAGATTAATGGAGGTGAGGATATGTAGGGAGAGAGGTGGGGAGGGGAGGACATGGATGGGACTGGTAGGGTACATGGATGGTGTGACGTTCCTGGTGGATGAGCAGACGAGGTTGTGTGAGTTGGGAGAGGTGGTCCTGGTGTACAGGGGCCTGACTGGAATGGTGGTGAATATAGAGATGTCTTTCATCTTAGGTTTGGGGGTGTGGGAAAGGAGGGTGGAGTGGGGGTGTCGGGTGGTGCGGCAGTGTGTGGGGAGTTTGAGGATCGGAAGTATTGTTTATGGGGAGATTCAGTATGGGCGCTGGTGGATAATTTAGTTCGTATGAAGGAACATGTAGAGAAGTGATTGGGAGCCTTGCTACCAAGCCACCACACTCTATTGCAGAAGACGATTGTGGTAAGCGTGCTATTGTCTAATAAGATATGGTTTTTGCCAATGTGTTCCAGTTAACAGCACAGGTGATCCTACATATTCAACGAAGGATGTTTCAGTTTTTCTGGGATTCAGGGTGTGATTGGTTGAAACAGGAGGTGGTCATGATGCCAGCCCAGAGGGGTGGATTGGGTCTTCTGGATTTAAGATGGAGGGTTAAATGTGTTTTTATATGACGTGGGGTATTGAGGGCAGAGGATCTCCATGAGGGAAGACTGGGGAAGGTCCACGAAGTGTTGCAGGACTTGTGCAGGGGATGGAACTGCGGGAGTGTGAAGCGGTCTTATGGGTGTTGGCACTGGCCCATTACCCAGGGAAAGTCAGGGTGGGGGTTTTGCAAAGGGTGCTAGGGGGGAACGTAGTCACTCCGGGGGAGGGGTTTTACCGGTTGTATGATTGGGGGAACATTTGGAGGAGGTTTAGCAGGTTGAGGTTACAACCCTGGATGCACAAGGTCATGTTTCATTTTTTGCACAGCATATTGTCATTGGGTGCAGTCCTGTGGGATAGGAGGGTTGGAGGTGAGGGGCAGTGTAGACTGTGTGGAGGGAGGAGACAGCCTTTCATGTCGTGTATTTTTGTGAGGAGTTGGAGGGATCAGGGAATGGGTCGGACAGGTTGTGGCATGGGTGCTGAGTTTGGATGTGGTGGGGGGTGGATGAGGGTAAGGCACGTGCTCTCAAGGAGCATGAGGGCGTCAGAGGAGTGGGAGGTGAGGAAACGTGTTCTGGCAGCAACGTTCATTCGTTCATTCGTACGTTGCTTAGAAACAGGGATATTTATGGGACTAGGTGGGAGGAGTGCTTTTCGGTGAGTTACTGTACCATCACAATGCAAGATTTACTTGTAATGAAAGAAGGGGGGAAATGGATCAGGAGAAAGACGACGGGTTTCACATCAGGAGAGAGAGGGGTTTTGGGTGTGGGGTGAGGTGCACTGCATCAGGCATAGCATGGAGAGAGACATAATGGTTGCGCCATAGATATGTGGGATCATGGGGCAGCATTTCTGTAAGAGCTTAATAGGGTGTGTGAGGGAGCTGGATTGCGTAGGTGTGAGTCGGCACGAGTGGTATTCAGGAGTACGAGTGGGGGCTTTACCAAGGCTGTTGTGGTCTCTGGGCCATGAGATCCAGTTGTGTAATGCCCATTTGTCTTGTCATGTCATGCCATGCCATGTATAGTCATGTCATGTTGTAAACCATTTTAACGGCCCAGTGTATACTGTCATCGAAGGTTTGTTAGATTTTGTAAGCATGTTCTGCCTGTGATGGCGGGCGTTCAACCTGCAGGGTATCCTGGGTGGACGACATTGACACACTATTGCGGCCATTTGTAATGGTTCATGCTTTCATTATGTGTGTGTACAATTAATAGAGTATTTCTCAGGTTAGGGTACGCGGCCTATGGGGTGGGGGAGGGTGGGTTGGGCAAGGTGATGACTGGTCTGGCCGCAAGGTGCAGTGGATGTTCACGAGTACTTCCCTTTTAAGTATCATGTTACGCATCATGTTTCTTTAGTGTAGGGTGAGGGGTTGGGGGTGGGGTTTTGTTCGGCGCCTCGCAGTTGTGTGGTCGGTGGCGTATTTAGGTAGTGTACGAAGCAAACTGTCAGAAGCTGTCATGTGATTCTTTTTATATATATTTGTTATATAATTGTAATGGCACGTTTTTAAATAAAATATAAAACAAATATGCTCCAACTGCTTCATTCCTTTGTTATGCATCGTATTGCCCGTGATGGATCACACACCAGTTCTTGTGTAGAAATACAACTAGTAGTGAACCATCACTGACACTACCACTAGTAGTGAACCATCACTGACACTACCACTAGTAGTGAACCATCACTGACACTACCACTAGTAGTGAACCATCACTGACACTACCACTAGTAGTGAACCATCACTGACACTACCACTAGTAGTGAACCATCACTGACACTACCACTAGTAGTGAACCATCACTGACACCACCACCAGTGGTGAACCATCACTGACACTACCACTAGTAGTGAACCATCACTGGCACTACCACTAGTGAACCATCACTGACACCACCACCAGTGGTGAACCATCACTGACACTACTACTAGTAGTGAACCATCACTGACACTACCACTAGTAGTGAACCATCACTGACACTACCACTAGTAGTGAACCATCACTGACACTACCACTAGTAGTGAACCATCACTGACACCACCACCAGTGGTGAACCATCACTGACACTACCACTAGTAGTGAACCATCACTGGCACTACCACTAGTAGTGAACCATCACTGACACTACCACTAGTAGTGAACCATCACTGACACTACCACTAGTAGTGAACCATCACTGACACCACCACCAGTGGTGAACCATCACTGACACTACCACTAGTAGTGAACCATCACTGGCACTACCACTAGTAGTGAACCATCACTGACACCACCACCAGTGGTGAACCATCACTGACACTACCACTAGTAGTGAACCATCACTGACACTACCACTAGTAGTGAACCATCACTGACACTACCACTAGTAGTGAACCATCACTGACACCACCACCAGTGGTGAACCATCACTGACACTACCACTAGTAGTGAACCATCACTGACACTACCACTAGTAGTGAACCATCACTGACACTACCACTAGTAGTGAACCATCACTGACACTACCACTAGTAGTGAACCATCACTGACACTACCACTAGTAGTGAACCATCACTGACACCACCACCAGTGGTGAACCATCACTGACACTACCACTAGTAGTGAACCATCACTGACACTACCACTAGTAGTGAACCATCACTGACACCACCACTAGTGGTGAACCATCACTGACACTACCACTAGTAGTGAACCATCACTGACACTACCACTAGTAGTGAACCATCACTGACACTACCACTAGTAGTGAACCATCACTGACACCACCACCAGTGGTGAACCATCACTGACACTACCACTAGTAGTGAACCATCACTGGCACTACCACTAGTAGTGAACCATCACTGACACTACAACTAGTAGTGAACCATCACTGACACTAACACTAGTAGTGAACCATCACTGACACTACCACTAGTAGTGAACCATCACTGACACCACCACCAGTGGTGAACCATCACTGACACTACCACTAGTAGTGAACCATCACTGGCACTACCACTAGTAATGAACCATCACTGACACCACCACCAGTGGTGAACCATCACTGACACCACCACTAGTGGTGAACCATCACTGACACCACCACTAGTGGTGAACCATCACTGACACCACCACTAGTGGTGAACCATCACTGACACCACCACTAGTGGTGAACCATCACTGACACCACCACTAGTGGTGAACCATCACTGACACCACCACTAGTGGTGAACCATCACTGACACCACCACTAGTGGTGAACCATCACTGACACCACCACTAGTAGTGAACCATCACTGACACCACCACTAGTGGTGAACCATCACTGACACCACCATTAGTGGTGAACCATCACTGACACCACCACTAGTGGTGAGCCATCACTGACACTACCACCAGTGGTGAACCATCACTGACACTACCACCAGTGGTGAACCATCACTGACACCACCACTAGTGGTGAACCATCACTGACACCATAACTAGCAGTGAACCATCACTGACACTACCACCAGTAGTGAACCATCACTGACACTACCACCAGTGGTGAACCATCACTGACACTACCACTAGTGGTGAACCATCACTGGCACCACCACTAGTGGTGAACCATCACTGACACTACCACCAGTAGTGAACCATCACTGACACTACCACCAGTGGTGAACCATCACTGACACTACCACCAGTGGTGAACCATCACTGACACCACCACTAGTGGTGAATCGTCACTGACACTACCACTAGTGGTGAATCGTCACTGACACTACCACTAGTGGTGAACCATCACTGACACCATCACTAGTGGTGAACCATCACTGACACCACCACTAGTGGTGAATCGTCACTGACACCACCACTAGTGGTGAATCGTCACTGACACTACCACTGTTGGTGAACCATCACTAACACTATCACCAGTGGCGAACTATCACTAACACTACCACCAGTGGTGAACCATCACTGACACCACCACTAGTGGTGAACCATCACTGACACTACCACCAGTGGTGAACTATCACTGACACTACCACTAGTGGTGAACCATCACTGACACTACCACCAGTGGTGAACCATCACTGACACTACCACTAGTGGTGAACCATCACTGACACTACCACCAGTGGTGAACCATCACTGACACTACCACTAGTGGTGGACCATCACTGACACTACCACTAGTGGTGAACCATCACTGACACTACCACTAGTGGTGAATCGTCACTGACACTACCACTAGTAGTGAACCATCACTGACACTACCACTAGTGGTGAACCATCACTGACACTACCACTAGTGGTGAACCATCACTGACACTACCACCAGTGGTGAACCATCACTGACACTACCACTAGTGGTGAACCATCACTGACACTACCACCAGTGGTGAACCATCACTGACACCACTAGTGGTGAATCGCCACTGACACTACCACTAGTGGTGAACCATCACTAACACTATCACTAGTGGCGAACTGTCACTAACACTACCACTAGTGGTGAACCATCACTGACACCACCACTAGTGGTGAATCGTCACTGACACTATCACTAGTGGCGAACCATCACTGACACTATCACTAGTGGTGAACCATCACTGACACCACCACTAGTGGCAAACCATCACTGATAACACCACTAGTGGTGAACCATCAATACCGCAAGTGGTGAGCCATCACTACCACTAGTGGTGAACCGTCATTACCACTATTGGTGAACCATCACTGCCAATAGTGGTGAACCATCACTACCACTAGTGGTGAACCATCACTACCACTAGTGGTGAACCATCAATACCGCAAGTGGTGAACCATCACTGCCACTAGTTGTGAACCATCTCTACCACTAGTGGTGAACCATCAATACCACAAGTGGTGAACCATCATTAACACTAGTGGTGAACTATCACTGCCACTATTGGTGAACCATCACTACCACTAGTGGTGAACCATCACTACCACTAGTGGTGAACCATCACTACCACTAGTGGTGATCCGTCACTACGACTAGTGGTGATCCGTCACTACCACTAGTGGTAAAACCATCACTAACACTAGTGGTGAACCATCACTACCACTAGTGGTGAACCATCACTACCACTACT
The DNA here is from genome assembly GCF_038502225.1 of Cherax quadricarinatus. Lineage (NCBI taxonomy): Eukaryota > Metazoa > Arthropoda > Malacostraca > Decapoda > Parastacidae > Cherax > Cherax quadricarinatus. The sequence continues at coordinate 52,262,265 of NC_091299.1, read as the reverse complement.
GGTGATCCGTCACTACCACTAGTGGTGAACCATCACTACCACTACTGGTGATCCGTCACTACCACTAGTGGTGAACCATCATTAACACTAGTGGTGAACCATCACTACCACTAGTGGTGAACCATCACTAAGACTAGTGGTGAACCATCACAACCACAAGTGGTAAACCATCACTAACACCATCACTAGTGATGAACCATTACTATTACTACCAACACTAGAGATGAGCCATCAGTGCTAAAACCACTAGAGGTGAACCATAACTGCTACTACCACCATCAGTGGAGCGTCATCTGTACTTCCTGAACTAGTGGTAAACCATGATTTTCACCACCACTGTCACTATTACCACTGGAGCACCATAACAATTACCACCTCCATTAGTGAACCATTACTATCTCCATTACCAATGTAGCATCAACAGTGTCACCACCCGTGTAATATTTTCACTGTCACAATTACCAATGTACCATCATCACTCTCACTATCACCAGCGTACCATCATCACTCTCACTATCACCAGTGTACCATCATCACTCTCACTATCACCAGTGTACCATCATCACTCTCACTATCACCAGTGTACCATCATCACTCTCACTATCACCAGTGTACCATCATCACTCTCACTATCACCAGCGTACCATCATCACTCTCACTATCACCAGTGTACCATCATCACTCTCACTATCACCAGTGTACCATCATCACTCTCACTATCACCAGTGTAGCATCAACACTGCCTTAATCATCAGCTAGTAAAAAGTAAACACTGTCACTATCACCAGAGTCACTATCATAAGAGAAGCACCATCAGTGTCACTAACACCACTGGGCCACCGTCACTGTTACTAACACCACTGTCACAAACACCAATAGTGCACCATCACTTACTAACACCAGTTTGACACCATCACTGCCACTAACTCCAGTAGAGCACCATCACTCCCACAAACACCAGTAGTGCACCATCACTATTACTAGCATCAGTGGTGCACCATCACTGTCACTAACACCAGTAGTGCACCATCACTGTCATTAACACCAGTGGAGCACCATCACTGTCAACAGCACCAGTGGTGCTTCATCAGTCATTAACACAAGTGGTGCACTCTCACTGTCACTAATACCTGTTGTGCACCATCATCGTCACTAACTCCAGCAGTGTACTATGACTGTCACTGAGACCAGAGGTGTACCATCACCGTCACTAACACCACCGGTGTACCATGGCTGTCACTAATACCAATGGTGTACCTCACTAACACCAATGGTGCAACATCACTGTCGCTGACAATCACAGTCACTAACACCAATGGTACACCATCACAGTCACTTACACCAGTGGTGCACCATGACTGTCACTAATACCAATGGTGCACCATGACTGTCACTAACACCAATAGTACACCATCACAGTCACTAGCACCAATGGTGCAACATGTTACAAAAAACGCGATTCTAAAAGCTTAGAGATCTCCAGTGAATACTAGAAAGGACTTCCCTTCTAGCATCCAGCCTGTTACTGGGTTTTCGTAACAAGTAGTTAGTATCCTTGTCCAATTATCCATTAGAATTCAGTATGATTCAATAGTGCTTCAGGATTACAACTGGCAGGCTACTAACTAGAGAAATTAAAATTTAATAAATTTATTTATTATCGTCTAGAGGTATATCATAATAAATTAAATCAATATCAACAAAATAATAATAATCACTTCTCTCGTGTACAGTATTATTGTGCTGAAAGCACATATCACATTTATAAGTCTTAAGTACCGTCTGGTACATTGTTAACATTTAATAATACAATATACAAAGAAGTTTATGTGTATGTGTGTAAGTGCTCTAAGTAGTTCGCTATGTCTCACGACTCGACTAGACTTAAACAAGTGACTGACAAAGTCCTCAAATAAACTAAGTTCTTGACCAACTGGCAATCAGAACAGTCTACTTGAACAATAAAAAGAATGCTAAGCCCAATAACAATATAACAAGCAACTGCGACACAATCAGGATCAAGGAGATAATATAACGACACTAAGTAAGGACCATCTGCAGATCCTCCACAAAAGTCACAAAACTCCCATACTACTGAATCTAAGCACAGCTGTTGGCATGGCCGACGCGTCAGGTTGTGTAGCGGGCTAGCTGCGGGATTTTCAAGGATAGCTCCTGGTCAAAGAGGCTGACCAGGTCCCTACTTAACAGAACTCAGTGTGAATGCTTTGAGAAGATACCAGAGCAGCGAACGGACATCCCAGTGCATCGTTTCAGCGTAAATAGATGAAGTGTTGTGCAGTTTTAGAGGGTTTGGTGTAGTAGAGTCAGGACCAGTCAGCGCCTCCCCCCCTCTCCGCTGGGGGGGAGGGGGAGGGCGTGTGTAGTAAACAGTGACCCTCTCATAACGCCTCACCCCTGCGCGTCTCCTCCGCCTCACCCACCCAACTCCCAGCGCCACCCCATCTGTAGAGGGTACTTCTCCCCTAACCCACGATGACACTGCAGGGAGTGCCGGGCTCACAGGAACTTCCACTACAGGGACAGCATCGTGGAGTTCGACCGCGAGGCAGCTGCCAGGTGTGCCACAGGCAGTGTGTACTCAGTTCCTCAAGCTTCAACATCCGTACACACGAGGGCCTGGGATCTTCAATCAACTTGGCGTCCACCAGGACGCTGACATGTCCCTAGGACAGCTCTCCATCGGGCTGCTAACGGAGTCACTGGCTTCTTGGACCTCTTGGGGAGAGTCGATGGTGCTCGTGCAAGCAGCAGATCCCTGGGCAACTTGCTGCTGTTTCTAATGGCTGTCTACCGAGGAGAGACAGGCACCTAGCAACATCTGTTGTTGGGGCAATGGATGAATTCCCTACTATGTTTGTTAACTGCTCATTACTCTGTAATTTGTCTATGATTGTAATCATGTCATAACGTGTTTATCATTCATTACCTTTGAAACTTGTCATGATTTTGACCAGCTCTACCTGGAGCTCATTACCTTTGTAAATTCTCATGATTAATGTGTTTATGATTCATTACCTTTGCAATTATTCATGAGTGTGACCAGCTCAACCTGGAGCTCATTACCTTTGTAACTTGGTCATGATTATGACCAGATCTAGTTCATTACCTTTGTAACTTGCTCAGCTATCAAAACTTTGGAGTCCAGTCCCTGGACCAATTATGTACCTCTGTAATCTTTTGACTACCGCCCACAGGATGGGTATGGGGTGCATAATAAACATATTAAACTAACTACTGAATCTAAGTTCAGCATAAGAAAATCCCCGACTGTGATAATACACAGATACCAGTACAAGTTAGGTTAGAAGCTACAGCTCAGGACTTGAGTTGTTTAGAGTGTCTATGCGACACACAACCTCAGTACAACGTCGAAAATCACTAAGTCTATACAATGTTCTGTGAACAGAGTCTCCAGAACTAACAATAATGAGACAAGAGACGATCTTCCAACAAGGGCCAATAAGGAAGATTTAGGCACTTCTTGTCTGGAATACATCCAACCACCAAGCGAGTCTAGACCAAACTGAATACTTCAGGCGAGGTGAGGACACCCCTCCCCCTCGATCACGTGATAGCTCCGTGGAGAGCAGTCGCCCAGCAAGAAACAGAAGCCGGCAGAATAACGAGCAAAGTGCGATAATTACAGTAGTTAGACAATCAAGACTTGAACTGAGCACATAATATGTTACATCCTACCTAACAAGTCAAATAACAATATAAAGCAATACATTTACGATTTAGCTACTATCGCAAATATAAACAATATAAAATTATATGAAAAGGAAATAATTATTTATATACATATTAATCATTGCAACCCATTCAGGGGTTGCAACACAACATCACTGTCACTAATACCAGTGGTGCACCATGACTGTCACTAACACCAGTGGTGCACCATCATTGTCACTAACACCAGTGGTGCACCATCACTGTCATTAGTACAAACAGTGCACTATCACTTTCTCTAGTGCCAGTGGTGCACCGTCACTAATACCAGTGGTACACTCCATCGCTGGCACTAACACCAGTGGTACACTCCATCGCTGGCACTAACACCAGTGGTACACTCCATCGCTGGCACTAACACCAGTGGTACACTCCATCGCTGGCACTAACACCAGTGGTACACTCCATCGCTGGCACAAACACCAGTGGATGACCGTCAATGTCATTAACAAAATTGCTTCACCGTCACTCTCACTAACACCAGTGGTACACCATGACTGTCACTAACACCAATGGTGCACCATGACTGTCACTAACACCAGTAATGCACCATTACTGTCACTAACACCAGTAGTGCACCATCACTGTCACTAACACCAGTAGTGCACTATTCCTGTCACTAACACCAGTAGTGCACCATTACTGTCACTAACACCTGTGGTGCACCATGACTGTTACTAACATCACTGGTGCACCGTGACTGTCACTAAGACCAGTGGTGCACCATCACTGTCACTAACACCAGTAGTGCACCGTTACTGTCACTAACATCATTGGTGTAACATGACTGTCACTAACACTAGCACCATTTGTGCATCATGACTGTCACTAACACCAGTGGTGTACTATAAGTCACTAATACCAGTGGTGCCCCATTACATTCACTAACACCAGTGGAGTACCATAACAGTAACACCAGTGGTGTAGCATCACAGTAACACCAGTGGTGCACCATCACTGCCACTAACACCAGTAGTGCACCAGCACTGCCACTAACACCAGTGGTGTACCATTACATTTAGTAACACTAGTTTTCCACCACCACTGCATCAAAGATCAGTGATAATTAAGTTACTCAACAATATTACACTTTACGAAGTCCTTTCTGAAAGACTGACAATGATATAAATATTTTCTCCTCTCGAGCCCCTGCCATGTCTGTCCAACTTGATCTTCGTTAAGTTGATTAAATATATTATATCTTGTTCTCGCGTGTACCCTGCTGGTGTTTCTATGTTTGTCTGTAAAGCATTTTACAAGTATTGTTCTTTGTCTGTATTATCTTGTATTTCTCCTGTAATTTTATCGTTTATTTACAGGGGGTAACTGTGTCTAGGCTATATTGGTTTTCTTTTTATACCTTCCTATATGACTGTATATTAGTCTACTTCAGTTATGGTATATTTATAAAATCAAGAGACTCTCTTTTATCTTCTTTTCAGAATTATGATGACATCTTGTTTAGTCCCTGTCTTGAACTTACCTTGTACAGGTGTCTTATTGTATTATTATATTTTCCAATACTATGCGGAATGATCATTCTTCTCCTACATTAGTAAGGTAGTGGGAGCGCGCGAGTCCATGTGTATCGTAAAGGTGTTCTGATTAAAATGAACACTGACAAAGCGCACAGGTTAGAGAGATATTAAACTCCACTTACCATGCCCCTCTCAATATACCTAGCAAGATATATCTTAACTCTAAACTGAATTGGTACAATGTGAAGAAGGACAGCTTCCCATAAGGCTCAAAACTCGCTCAGAACAAATGAGGGCGAATAAGATAATTGGAATAAACTCAGGGACACTCACACACCCTGGGGCCAGGAGCTTGGACTCGACCCTTGCAACCTCAACTAGGTGTGTACACACACACACACACACACACACACACACACACACACACACACACACACACACACACACACACACATACACACACACATGAGACAGACACGATGCATTAAACTACACACCAGTGTCACTGACATGTATAGTCTGCAAAGTTATGGAGAAGATTATCAGGAGAAAAGTGGTGGAACACCTAGAAAGGAAGGAGCTTATCAGCGACAGCTAACACGGTTTCAGAGACGAGAAATCCTGTGTCAGAAACCTACTGTTCTGTGACAGGGTGACAGCAGTAAGACAAGAGAGAGAGGGATGGGTAGATTGCATTTTCTTGGACTGTAAGAAGGCGTTTGGCAAAGTTCCACAAAAGAGATTATTACAAAAGCTGGAGGACCAGGCAGGGATAACAGGGAAGGCGCTACAATGGATCAGGGAATACCTGTCAGGAAGACAACAGCGAGTCATGGTACGTGGTGAGGTGTCAGAGTGGGCGCTTGTGACGAGTGAAGTTCTCAAGAGGTCAGTCCTGGGACTGGTGCTGTTTCTGGAATTTGTGAAACGACATGACGGAATAGTCTCCGAAGTGTCCCTGTTTGCAGAAGATGTGAAGTTGGTGAGAAGAATTCAATCGGATGAAGATCAGGCAGAACTACAAGGGGATCTGGACAGGCTGCAAGCCTGGTCCATCAACTGGCTCCTGGAGTTCAACCCCATAAAGTGCAAAGTCATGAAGATTGGGGAAGGACAAAGAAGACAGCAGACGGAGTACAGTCTAGGGGGTGAGAGACTATAAACCTCACTCAAGGAAAAAGATCTTGGGGTGAGTATAACTCTAAGGCACATCTCCTGAGGCGCACATGAAGTAGGGCTCTGGTGGCCTGGTGGTTAACGCTCTCGCTTCACACGGTGAGGGCCTGGGTTCGATTCCCAGCCAGAGTAGAAACATTGGACGTGTTTCTTTCCACCTGTTGTCTATGTTCCCCATCAGTAAAATGGGTACCTGGGTGTTAGTCGACTGGTGTGGGTCGCATCCTGGGACACTGACCTAAGGAGGCCTGGTCACAGACCGGGCCGCGGGGGCGTTGACCCCCGGAACTCTCTCCAGATAAACTCCAGATAAGTCCCCAGACATCATAGCAGTCACTGAAACGAAACTCACTGAGACAACAGATTAAATCTTCCCACCAGGATATCAGATCCTGAGGAAAGACAGAAGTAGCAGAGGGGGAGGAGGGGTTGCACTGCTCGTAAAACACCGATGGAAATTTGAGGAAATAGGAGGCATGGACGAGATTGGAGGCAGAGGAAAGGTTTGTTCCCAAGGGCAACAGAAATAATGGGAAGGCCAGAACGAGCCCCTGGTTTACCCGACGGTGTAAAGAGGCAAAAGCCAAGTGCAATAGATAATGGAAACAGTACAGAACTCGAAGAACACAGGAAAATAAGGAGATTAGTCGAAGAGCCAGGAACGTGTACGCACAGTAAGGAGGGAGGCCCTGCGACAGCATGAAAATAACATGGCATCTAAAGTCAAGTCTGATCCGAAACTGTTGTACAGCCACATCAGGAGGAAGACAACAGTCAAGGACGAGGCGATCAGGCTGAGGAAAGAAGGTGGGGAACTCACAAGAAACGCTCAGGAGGTATGCAAGGAGCTCAACAGGAGATTTAATTAAGTATTTACAGTAGAGACAGGAAGGGCTCTGAGAAGACAGCACAGAGGGGAACACCAACAGGGAATGTATCAACAGGTGCTGGATGACATGTAAACAACAGAGGAGGAGGTGCAAAAGTTACTACGTGACCTCGACACCTCAAAGGCGAGGGGTCCAGAAATCTCCCAATGGGTCCTTAGAGAAGGAGCAGAGATACTGTGCATGCCACTAACCACAATCTTTAATACATCCCTTGAAACTGGGCAACTACCTGAGGTATGGAAGACGGCAAATGTAGTCACCATTTTTAAGAAAGGAGACAGAAACGAGGCACTAAACTACAGACCAGTGTCTCTCACGTGTATAGTATGCAAAGTCATGAAGAAGATTATCAGGAGAAGAGTGGTGGAGCACCTGGAACGAAACAAGATTATGAACAACAACCAGCACGGATTCATGGAAGATAAATCCTGTGTCACAGACTTACTGGAGTTTTATGACAAGGTAACAGAAGACACGAGAGAGAGGGGTCGGTTGATTGCATTTTCCTGGACTGCAAGAAGGCCTTCTACACAGTTCCTCACAAGAGATTAGTGCAGGTGCTGGAGGATCATGCGCATATAACAGGAAGGGTACTGCAATGGATCAGAGAATACCTGACAGGGAGGCAACAACGAGTCATGTTACGTGATGAGGTATCACAGTGGGCGCCTGTGACGAGCCGGGGTCCCACAGGGGTCAGTCCTAGGACCAGTACTATTTTTGATATATGTGAATGACATGATGGAAGGGATAGACTCTGAAATGTCCCTGTTTGCAGATGATATGAAGCTAATGAGAAGGTTTAAATCGGATGAGGATCGGGCAGGACTAAAAAGAGACCTGGACAGGCTGGACTCGTGGTCCAGCAAATGGCTTCTCGAATTCAACCCTGCCAAATGCAAAATCATGAAGATTGGGGAAGGGCAAAGAAGACTACAGACAGAGTATGGGCTTGGTGGACAAAGACTGCAAACCTCACTCAGGGAGAAAAATCGTGGGGTGACCATAACACTGAGCACGTCTCCGGAAACACACATCAACCAGATAACTGCTGCAGCATATGGGCGCCTGGTACACCTGAGAATAGCGTTCTGATGCCTTAGTAAGGAATCGTTCAAGACACTGTACACTGTGTACGTCAGGCTCATACTGGAGTATGCAGCACCAGTTTGGAACCCACACCTGCTCAAGCACGTCAAGAAATTAGAGAAATTACGAAGGTTTGCAACTAGTTCCGGAGCTCAAGGGAATGCTCTACGAAGGAAGGTTGAGGGAAATAGGACTGACGACATTGGAGGACAGGAGGGTCAGGGGAGACATGATAACATCATACAAAATAATACGTGGAATAGAAAAGGTGAACAGAGACAGGATGTTCCAGAGAGGGGACACAGAAACAAGGGGTCACAATTGGAAGCTGAAGATTCAGACGAGCCACAGAGATGTTAGGAAGTACTTCTTCAGTCACAGAGTCATCAGGAAGTGGAATATCCAAGCAAGTGATGTAGTGGAGACAGGAACCATACATAGCTTTAAGACGAGGTATGACAAAGTTCAGGAAGTAGAGAGAGAGAGGACCTAGTAGCGATCAGTGAAGGGGAGGAGCCAGGAACTAAGTGTCGACCCCTACAACCACAATTAGGTGAGTACACACACACACACACGCATATATATATATATATATATGTGTATATATATATATATATATATATATATATATATATGTATATATATATATGTATACATATATATATATATATATGCGTGAGCGTGTTTGATAGGAGTGAATGGAGACAAATGGTTTTTAATACTTGACGTGCTGTTGGAGTGTGAGCAAAGTAACATTTATGAAGGGATTCAGGGAAACCGGCAGGCCGGACTTGAGTCCTGGAGATGGGAAGTACAGTGCCTGCACTCTGAAGGAGGGGTGTTAATGTTGCAGTTTAAAAACTGTAGTGTAAAGCACCCTTCTGGCAAGACAGTGATGGAGTGAATGATGGTGAAAGTTTTTCTTTTTCGGGCCACCCTGCCTTGGTGGGAATCGGCCAGTGTGATAATAATAATAATATATATATATATATATATGTATATATATATATATATATATATATATATATATATATATATATATATATATATATATATATATATATATCTTTCTTTCAACACACCAGCCGTATCCCACCGAGGCAGGGTGGCCCAAAAGGAAAAACAAAAGTTTCTCCTTTTACATTTAGTAATATATACAGGAGAAGGGGTTACTAGCCTCTTGTTCCCGGCATTTTAGTCGCCACTTACAACACGCATGGCTTACGGAGGAAGAATTCTGTTCCACTTCCCCATGGAGGATATATATATATATATATATATATATATATATATATATATATATATATATATATATATATATATATATATATATATGTCTTGCGGAATAGATAAAATTGGTCAGTTAGCAAGAACTCATTTAAAATTAAGTTCTTTCTAAAATTTTCTCTTATACGTTTAAAAATATATATTTTTAATTAATGTTAATATAAAAATTAATAATTTAGTACCAAAAGAACCGTAGAAAAACTACCTAACCTTATTATAACAGGCGCAATATAATTTAGCCTAATCCAGCTAAATATATTTTAGATAAGTTTACAGTAATTTAATAATAAAAAACACATTTTTTGCGAAATTATTGCATACACAATTTTCGCTTGCCTTATTCGGCAAGAAGAGCTTTGCTATTCAATTAATCCAAAATTGTAAGTTTTATCTCTTCGGCACGACATGTATATGTCGCGCCGAATATGTATGGTCGCCATACTCTGTTTCAATTTGCTTTAGAAAATCTTGAAACTGGCGGTGACTAGTCATCTTGACAGTATGAAATTCACTGTTTTCACGGCAACTTCCATGATGTACTTAAAATTCAGTTGTTTTGCACATAATGCATCCTGATGAATAATGCAATGAAGTTTGATTATTTTTTTAGCAATACCGATGTGTTCTTGGAGCAAGGCAACAAACCCCTTTTTCTCTCCAGTCATCGCTGGTGCTCCATCTGTGGTTACTCCAGTAAGCTTTAATAAATCAAGATTCATTTCGGTAGTCCATCTTATCATGCTTTCCAAAATATCTGCTCCAGTGCTTGTTTCCTTCATAGGAATCAAGTGTTACAGCCGTTTTCTTCAACCTTTCTAGTGAAAAAAAATGACTGCTTAGTTAAATTATTCCTCAGCTGTGCAACTTCGTCTTCACGTGCTTTTACAGTGAAACTGTTGTAATGATTATGACTGTAGGGAAAGGGGAGGAAGCTAAACCAGTTAAAATAGACTGCAGAGGTACTTAGCTTGAATGACAGTTCATGTCTTCGCGGCCATCTCCAAAGTCGTTGTCTTGAGGAGCTGTCAAACCCACTCCCGTGGATTGTGTGAAAGAAATAAAGGTAAATGTTCAAATACCCCAAAGGGGTGTTATTTCAGCATATCTCAGAAAATGAGTGCTGATGCCACTTAGGGGTTTGGGCTTGATGGCCTATTTGTCACGAGTTGTATGGAAATTCTGACTAGGTTATGTTTTAGCTATCTGCTGCCCAGCTAATTGAGCTAAATACATGCCTAATGAGACTCTGTGAGTATGTGTATCGGACCCTTAAGTATCACACCGATATCAGCTGTCTTGATTGAAGCAAAGAATCTTATGGTGCACTGAGGGTTCTATGAAAATAGTTCTCCATACACACAGTACGCTACACTGTCTTCAAAATTTGTCTATTGACAGTAATGTCACTACAGGAAGCTGAGCATACTTCTCCGTAATCTTTCTACTGCAAATGTTGTGATTGTCATTGAGGTACACCAATGCGTGATTGACTATTTCTTTGTCTGCTCTTATTGCGTGCAGCACAAGTCTTTGCTGCACCAGTACATAAAGCAATCTGCCCTCTCTCGCTTTGCCCTAGCGTGCCCTCCACAAAGGATATGCTGATCCAGGCATTATTTCCCTTCCTTGCTAAATTTCATCAGGAAGCAATACAAGATGCTTGATTTCTTGTTGTCTGGGCATAGACGACAGTTTATGATATCTATAACATGGTAATAAAGTGGGTTCAGGGCTTTCCTTAAATTTCTTGCTGCAGTAAGAGATTAATATTCTCTCATTAACACACACTACTTGCAACACTGGTCTATGACACACGCTGGTCATCTGCTTCCAAATAAATTGTTGATCAGAAGCTAGATGACATCTGCCCTTCCTGAGAGGGTCGACATTCATGGCTGAAAGGGGTTGAAAAAGGCTGATGGGGCTGAAGGGGGCCGATACCCCCCTCAGAGAAAATTGTTCTACACTGGGGGGTGAAAGAGTTTGCCGTAGGTGAACTATTCATCTCTTAACATTAATTTTATTTTCTTACTTGCCACCACTGCTGATTGTCTTTTCTGAACAGTTTTAGTCTATGAGGTTTCTGGAGAATCACTACTTTTGTTTTCAACACTGTGAAATTCTAATTGCACTAATTTGTCTATTGGCCGCCTATTCACTACACTTGTTCAGAACATCAACTGTCCTGATGATTCCATGTGTATCAGGATATATGGTCACAATTTTTCCAAAAGGCCATTGGAACCTCGGACCATCATTGTCAATAATCCATAGGTCACTGGTTCAAATTTGGTTGGAAGGACCAACTTGCAGGGAAATGGGAGCAAGCTAAACCAATTAAAATGGTCTGTAGAGGTACTTAGCTTGAATGACAGTTCACATCTTTGCAGCCATCCCCGAAGTCGTTGTCTTGAGGAGCTGTCAAATACACACCCTTGGGCTGTGTGAAAGAAATGAAGGTAAATATACAAATACCCCAAAGTGTGTTATTTCAGCATATCTCATGAAATGAGTGCTAATACCACTTACGGGTTTCGGCTGGATAGTCCGTTTGTCACGAGGTGTATGGAAAATCTGACTAGGTTATGTTTTAGCTATCTGCTGTGCAGCTAATTGAGCTAAATACGTGTCTAATCAGACACACCTGGGTATGTGTATCGGACTCTTAAGTATCACCCTGATATCTGCTGTCTTGATTGAAGCAGAAGTGTCTTGCAGTGCACTGATGGCCTATAAAAATAGTTATCAATACACACCGTACACTACACTGTCTTCTCCCCCTCGCTTGACCCCAGCATGCCCTCCACAAAGGATATGCTGATTCCAGCATTATTACCCTTCCATGCTAAGTTTCAACAGGAAGCAATACATGATGCTTGATTTCTTGTTGTCTGGGCATAGACGACAGTTTATATCTATAACATGATAATAAAGTGGGTGCAGGGTTTTCCTTAATTTTCCTGCTACAGTAAGAGATTAATTTTCTCTTATTAACCCACACTAGTTGCAACACTGGTCTCTTGCAAGGAAGTGGCATGACTCTGACACACGCTGGTCATCTGCTTCCAAATAAATTGTTGAATAGAAGCTACATGACATCTGCCCTTCCTGAGAGGGTCGTCATTCAGGGCTGAAAGGGGCTGAAAAGGGCTGAAGGGGGCCGATACCCCCCTCCCTGGAGAAAATTTCTCAATGATGACGAGTCTTATAGTGCCATTTAATATAACTATTTCAAGACAATGGTTTCTTGACAAATTAAGCAAGCACATTTTCCGAAGATCTCAATAAACAATAGCTAAGTGTCCAGCCATCGTTAAAATTTCGGCATTCAAAATCCACTTATTTTTTTCTTAGTTTCCATGGGCTTGTTTTTGCCCAGACAAAAAGACTTCTGTAAATCCAAATACAGTAATATGATATAATATGGTAACTGTGAATAAACTGGGATAAAACCAGGTTTCAAATACGTCGCTAGATCAGGGTTGCCATTAGTTTTTTCAACCTACTGCACAGTTGTTTTACCGCCAGACAACAAACTCAAATGAAAAACTCTAAGGAGGGAGGATACGAAGCAACTTTTCCAGGACTGCCTAACCTTGAACTGAACTACTGCATCTGTATTCGATATTAATTAAATAATTAGTGTCCAGGTGTTAAGCTGGAGGGCCGGACGAAAATCTCAATCGGGCCGGATGTGGCCCGGGGGCCGGGAGTAGCCGTCCCCTGGGCTAGGGGATAACACTGACACTGTTGTTCCAGTCAGTTTCGATGGAACACTCTCTCTAAAATGTTAGAAGTGGCAGTGCGTCAGAAGAAGACTTGATTATTGTTGTTACAGAGGATACAGAATCTCTGGAATGGAATCATAAATGATATCGTCCGTAACATCAAGGGAGTTACACCAAGATGAACTCCAGTCCAGAGACTAATGTTTTTTCCTTGTCGCTTAATGCCGTCAATTATAGGTCATTATATATGTAATTCTTAATATTTAGTTACAAGAAATAGCTACCCTTGCACTGAAACATCTTTTTTTTTCTTAACTAATCTTAAACTATAACAGTTCAATTTATGCGCATTCAGTTTTCTCCTGAAGGTCATGTCATATATACTACCAGTTAAGTGTCTTTGACCGGTTGTATATTATGTATATAACCAGTTAAGTGTCTTTGACCGGTTGTAAATCATGTATATAACCAGTCAAGTGTCTTTCACCGGTTGTATATCATGTATATAACCAATTAAGTGTCTTTCACCGGTTGTATATCATGTATATAACCAGTTAAGTGTCTTTCACCGGTTGTATATCATGTATATAACCAGTCAAGTGTCTTTCACCGGTTGTATATCATGTATATAACCAGTCAAGTGTCTTTCACCGGTTGTATATCATGTATATAACCAGTCAAGTGTCTTTCACCGGTTGTATATCATGTATATAACCAGTCAAGTGTCTTTCACCGGTTGTATATCATGTATATAACCAGTCAAGTGTCTTTCACCGGTTGTATATCATGTATATAACCAGTCAAGTGTCTTTCACCGGTTGTATATCATGTATATAACCAGTCAAGTGTCTTTCACCGGTTGTATATCATGTATATAACCAGTCAAGTGTCTTTCACCGGTTGTATATCATGTATATAACCAGTCAAGTGTCTTTGACCGGTTGTATATCATGTATATAACCAGTCACGTGTCCCTGACACGTTGTATATAAATAGCATGCAGACTTAGTGACCCTTATATAGTCCATACGATAAAATGTAGATAAACAGTTCAGAGAACCGACAAGTTGATAAATTAGACACATGTGCAACACTTGGGTATCTTGACTGTGGAAACGTTTCGCCACACAGGGGTTTCATCAGTCCAATACAAGGAAAAATAGTGAAGATCAGAAGGAGTTTGAGGTAATCAATCCTTCAGTTTGGAGTCGATGAAATCAGTTCATCAACTTGAAAAGAATACAGTATATGCGCGAACAAGGGTCGTATATGCTGCAGACAGGTGAGGAGAAGTAGTCATATTGGATGTCATCTTGAACAAATTCACAGGTGGAATTCTATGCTTTCCTAACCTATAGTCATGTCCCACTTCCATCCATGGATTTATCCAAGGTGACACCGTCTACAACTGCTTCAACTCACCTGTCTTCAGTATATTCTTCCCAAAGTTGATGGACTTATTATATCGACTCCAGTCCGTGGGACTGATTACCTCAATCTCCTTCTGAACTTCACGATTCTTCTTTGTACTGGACTGAAGAAGCCACTGTATGGCGAAACGTTTCTACATTAAAAATATCCCAGGGTTGCACATGCGTAGTTTAAGATTCTATTTGAACAAACTTTAGTGATGTTGTGGATAATTATCATATCAACACTTCGTGTATTATCCGATAAAAAACATTTGTGTTCTTGCTCATATAACTTCATTTTGAGTCCAATTTTCTTGCATTTAAAGTATTAAATCCCTGAAATACGCATGGATACCACGCCAGAGAAAAAAATTATCATAAATCGTACATATTAGTGATACGGAGGATGAATATCGCCAAAATCATTCCAAGGTCGGTGGTAATCCGAGATGTTGTATACGACATTTAAAAATGTTGCTGAGCTCTTGAATGGACCTGCAGTACTTATTATGCAGGTTACAGATTGCCAACTTGCATGCCAGGGTCACGACCGCGCTCGTCCACTTCATCAATATATCATTTTCTTTCAAACACGTTTCACATAATGTTGTCATGAAACAGAACATCTCATTGTTTTGTATCACGGAAGACATGATGTAAATATCTCATGGAAGAGTCTAACTCAACATGTTGCTGCACGTGCAACTTCATGGACAAGTTTGTTTATTGTATTATTTTCTGTTATAAATAAACCAGTGTTGTAATCAGCAGCAGCAGTAGCAGTAGCAGCAGCAACCACCAGCAGCAGTAGTAGTAGTAGTAGCAGCATCAAGCTGCTTGCCACCACGTAGCAGCAGTGGTAGCAGTAGTAGCAGCAGCGTTGCCAAGGCCTAACCAACCAGCAGCAGCAGCAGCAGCAGCAGCAGCTGTTGCAAGCCAACCACCACTAGCAGCAGCAGCAGCAGTAGTAAGGCGCGTTGCTAAGCACCACCAGCAGCAGTGTGCAGGCAGCGCCTTGCACTGCAGTAGCAGCAGCAGTAGCACCACCAGCAGCAGCAGCAGCAGCAGCAGCAGCAGTTAAGCAACCAATTCCACCAGCCAGCAGCAGCAGCAGCAGCAGTAGCAGCAGTTGCTTAACCACCAACCACCACCACCAGCAGTAGTAGCAGCAGCAGCAGCTTGTTGCTGCTAAGCAACCAACCAACCACCAGTAGCAGTAGCAGCAGCAGTAGCAGTTGCTGCTGCCAAGGCAACCACCACCAGTAGCAGTAGCAGTAGTAGCTGCAAGCAATCAGCAGCAGCAACAGCAGGCAGTTAAGCAACCACCCAGCAGCAGCAGTAGCAGCGAAGCAGTTGGCGCTGCAACCTCGCCAATGCAGCAGCAGCAGCAGCAGTAGCAGCTTGCCAACCAACCACCAGCAGCAGCAGCAGCAGCAGCAGCATCGCTGCTAATCAGCAGCAGCAGCAGCAGCAGCAGCAGCTGCTGCTGCTGCTGCCAACCACCAGCAGCAGCAGCAGCAGCAGCAAGCGCTGCTGCCTTGCCAACCACCAGCAGCAGTAGCAGCAGCAGCAAGCAAGCTTAATCAGCAGTAGCAGCAGCAGCAGCGGGGCAACCACTAGCAGCAGCAGTACAGCAGCAGCGGAGCAGCTTGCTAAGCAGCCAGCAGCAGCAGCAGCAGCACCACCGCAAGCGCTGCCAACCACCAGCAGCAGCAGCAGCAGCAGCAGCAGTTACCAGCAGCACTGCAGCAGCAGCAGCAGCAGCAGCAGCAGCAGCAGTTAGCACCGTTAACCAGCAGCAGCAGCAGCAGTGCTGCGTGCTGCTGCTGCCACCACCAGTGCAGCAGTAGTAGTGGGTAGTAGCAGCAGCGTTGCCAGCCGCAACCACCACCATCAGCAGCAGCAGCAGCTGCTTGCTGCTAAGTCAGCAGCAGCAGCAAGCGTTAACCGAACCACCAGGCAGTAGCGTTGCTGCCAACCAACCAACCACCACCAGTAGCAGCAGCAGCAGCAGTAGCAGCTTGCTTGCCAGCAGCCACCACCAGCAGCAGCAGTTGCAGCAGCAGTAGCAGTAGCAGCAGCAGCAGTTAAGCAACCACCAACCACCAGCAGTGGCAGCAGCAGCAGCAAGCAATCACAGCAGCAATAGCAGCAGCAGCAAGCCAACCACCAGCAGCAGCAGCAGTAGCAGCAGAAGTTGCTGCTGCCAATCAGCAGCAGCAGCAGCAGCAGCAGCAGGCAACCACCACCAGTAGCAGCAGCAGCAGTAGTAGTAGCAGCTGGCCACTGCAGCAGCAGCAGCAGCAGCAGCAAGCTTAAGCATGGGTTGTTCCAACCAGCCAGCAGCAGTAGCAGCAGCAGCAGCTTGCTACCACCCCAGCAGCAGCAGCAGTAGTGCAGCAGTAGCAATGCGTGCCACCAGTAGCAGCAGTGCAGCAGCAACCATAGCAGCAGCAGTAGCAGCGCAATCAGCAGCAGCAGCAGCAGTAGCAGTGCAGCATAAGCAACCACCACCAGCAGCAGCAGCAGCAGCTTGCTCCGCTGCCTGCAACCACCAGCAGCAGCAGCAGCAGCAGCAGCAGGCGTTGCGCTGCCTAATCGAGCAGCAGCAGCAGCAGTAGCTGCAGCGCCAACCACCAGCAGCAGCAGCAGCAGCAGCAGTAGCTAAGCTGCCAACCTGTGCAGCAGCAGCAGCAGCAGCAGCAGCAGCAGCAAGCTAAGCTGCCACCACCAGCAGCAGTAGTAGCAGCAGCAGCTTGCTGCAGCCACCAGCAGTTAGCAGCAGTAGCAGTGCAGCATAAGCAGCAACCATGGGCAGTAGCAGCAGCAAGCAGTAGCAGCAGTAGCAGTAGCTAAGCTCAGTAGTAGCAGCAGCAGCAGTAGTTAGCAGCGAACCAGCCAGCAGCAGCAGCAGCAGCTGTTGCTGCACAACCACCAGCAGCAGCAGTAGCAGCGTTGCTGCCAACCACCAGCAGCAGCAGCAGCAGCAGCAGCCAACCACCACCAACCACCAGGCAGCAGCAGTAGCAGCAGTAGCAGCGTTAATCAGCAGTCAGCAGTAGCGGTTGCTGCTGCTTGCAAGCCACCCAGCTAGCAGTAGCAGCAAGCCAGTAGCAGCAGTAGCAGCAGCAATCCACCACCACCACCACCTAGTAGCAGTAGTAGTTAGTTAACCGACCAACCACCAACCACTTCAGTAGTAGTAGTAGCAGCAGCAGCTGTTAAGCACCAGTAGTAGTAGTAGCAGCAGTAGTAGTAGTGAGCTGCCTGCCTTGCCAACCAACCACCCAGTAGCAGCAGCAGCAGCAGCAGCAAGCTGCACCAGTAGCAGTAGCAGCAAGCACCAACTCAGTTAGTGCAGTGCCAGCAGCGCAGCAGTAGCAGTAGCAGCAGCAGCTTGCAATCAGCAGTAGCAGCAGCAAGTAGTAGCAGCGCCAACCACCACCACCTAGTAGTAGCAGCAGCAGCAGCAGTAGCAGCAGTTAACCAAGCAGTAGCAGTAGTAGCAGCAGCAAGCTAAGCTTAGCAGCAACAGCAACCACCAGTAGCAGCAGTAGCAGCAGTAGCAGCACCACCATCCACCACCACCAGCCAGTAGCAGTAGCAGCAGCAGTACTTACTTATTGTAGCAGCAGCAGCAAGCGGTTAGCAACCTACCAGCAGCAGCAGCAAAGTAGCCCAGCGGCTGCCGCCAGGCAGTCAGTAGCAGCAGCGTTGCAAGCAAGCAAGTTAACCACCAGCAGCAGCAGTAGCAGCAGCTTAAGTAGTAGTAATAGCAGTAGTAGTAGTAGTAATAGTAGTAGTAGTAGTCGTATATTGCAGACATTCACAGTAAGAAAAAATATCTGTCATCAGACTTGGCATTGTGAATTGTGTTTAACGTAATCAAAGGCTACAATATCTGGAACGAGGTTGGGTATTTTGAGTTGTCCAAAAACACATTCGTTTTCTTGGAAAGCAGTCCTCATGTGTACACACTCAAACCACATACTGAAGACCCGATATTACCAATGTTGTTCACAAATGCATAACTTCATTTTAAAAAACGCAGGTACCTTTAAGGTCAAATTCTTTAATACTAAATTTCTGAAAATAAACTAATAAACGTTATGAGATGAGATGAACACGTACATCTGCGTTCAAATCTGAACATGAACCACTAACTTCTGAACTCTGCAACTGGTAGGAATAAAAAGGCAACATGTGATAAATTCCACATTACGATCGGTTAATGGGGTTTAAAACATATCTACTGCATAAGGGTCATTAAGGCTGCACCTAACCTTCTCATCACTACAGAAGAATAATTTAATCCATAAAATAGGGATTAATCTAAACTCTCGGCATTTTTACGTTTAGAGGAATACAGCCCTCATCTATGTGTCCTGGTGTAAGGATGACTTAGAATTGTGTGTGTGTGTGTGTGTGTGTGTGTGTGTGTGTGTGTGTGTGTGTGTGTGTGTACTCACCTATTTGTACTCACCTATTTGTGGTTGCAGGGGTCGAGTCACAGCTCCTGGCCCCGCCTCTTCGCTGATTGCTACTAGGTCCTCTCTCTCCCTGCCCCATGAGCTCTATCATACCTCGCCTTAAAACTATGTATGGTTCCTGCCTCCACCACATCACTTTCTAGGCTATTCCATGGCCTGACTACTCTATGACTGAAGAAATACTTCCTAACATCCCTTTGATTCATCTGAGTCTTCAACTTCCAATTGTGACCTCTTGTGTCTGTGTCCCATCTCTGGAACATCCCGTCTTTGTCCACCTCGTCTATTCCGCGCAGTATTTTATATGTCGTTATCATGTCTCCCCTGACCCTCCTGGCCTCCAGTGTCGTCAGGCCGATTTCCCTCAACCTTTCTTCATAGGACAATCCCCGTAGCTCTGGGACTAGTCTTGTTGCAAACCTTTGCACTTTCTCTAATTTCTTGACGTGCTTGACTAGGTGTGGATTCCAAACTGGTGCTGCATACTCCAGTATGGGCCTGACGTAGATGGTGTACAGAGTCTTAAACGAATCCTTACTGAGGTATCGGAACGCTATCCGTAGGTTTGCCAGGCGCCCGTATGCTGCAGCAGTTATCTGATTGATGTGCGCCTCAGGAGATATGCTCGGTGTTATACTCACCCCCAGATCTTTTTCCTTTAGTGAGGTTTGCAGTCTTTGGCCATCTAAACTATATTGTGTCTGCGGTCTTCTTTGCCCTTCCCCAATCTTCATGACTTTGCATTTGGCAGGGTTAAATTCAAGGAGCCAGTTGCTGGACCAGGCTTGTAGCCTGTCCAGATCTCTTTGTAGTCCTGCCTGATCCTCGTCCGATTCGATTCTTCTCATTAACTTCACATCGTCTGCAAACAAGGACACTTCTGAGTCTATCCCTTCCGTTATGTCGTTCACGTATACCAAGAACAGCACAGGTCCTAGGACTGACCCCTGTGGAACCCCGCTTGTCACAGGCGCCCACTCTGACACCTCGTCGCGTACCATGACTCGTTGTTTCCTCCCTGTCAGATATTCTCTGATCCATTGCAGTGCCTTTCCTGTTATGTGTGCCTGGTCCTCTAGCTTTTGCAGTAACCTCTTGTGAGGAACTGTGTCGAAAGCCTTCTTGCAGTCCAAAAATACGCAGTCGATCCACCCCTCTCTCTCTTGTCTTACTTCTGTCACCTTGTCATAAAACTCTAGTAGGTTTGTGACACAGGATTTTCCTTCCCTGAAACCGTGCTGGTTGTCAATTATACACTTGTGTGTGTGTGTGTGTGTGTGTGTGTGTGTGTGTGTGTGTGTGTGTGTGTGTGTGTGTGTGTGTGTGTGTGTGTGTGTGTGTGTGTGTGAGTGTGTGTGTGTGTGTGAGAGTGTGTGTGTGTGTGTGTGTGTGAGTGTGTGTGTGTGTGTGTGTGTGTGTGTGTGTGTGTGAGTGTGTGTGTGTGTGTGTGTGTGTGTGTGTGTGTGTGTGTGAGTGTGTGTGTGTGTGTGTGTGTGTGTGTGTGTGTGTGTGTGTGTGTGTGTGTGTGTGTGTGTGTGTGTGTGTGTGTGTGTGTGTGTGTGTGTGTGTGTGTGTGTGTGTGTGTGTGTGTGTGTGTACTCACCTAGTTGTACTCACCTAGTTGAGGTTGCGGGGGTCGAGTCCGAGCTCCTGGCCCCGCCTCTTCACTGATCGCTACTAGGTCACTCTCCCTGAGCCGTGAGCTTTATCATACCTCTGCTTAAAGCTATGTATGGATCCTGCCTCCACTACATCGCTTCCCAAACTATTCCACTTACTGACTACTCTGTGGCTGAAGAAATACTTCCTAACATCCCTGTGATTCATCTGTGTCTTCAGCTTCCAACTGTGTCCCCTTGTTACTGTGTCCAATCTCTGGAACATCCTGTCTTTGTCCACCTTGTCAATTCCTCTCAGTATTTTGTATGTCGTTATCATGTCCCCCCTATCTCTCCTGTCCTCCAGTGTCGTCAGGTTGATTTCCCTTAACCTCTCCTCGTAGGACATACCTCTTAGCTCTGGGACTAGTCTTGTTGCAAACCTTTGCACTTTCTCTAGTTTCTTCACGTGCTTGGCTAGGTGTGGGTTCCAAACTGGTGCCGCATACTCCAATATGGGCCTAACATACACGGTGTACAGGGTCCTGAATGATTCCTTATTAAGATGTCGGAATGCTGTTCTGAGGTTTGCTAGGCGCCCATATGCTGCAGCAGTTATTTGGTTGATGTGCGCTTCAGGAGATGTGCCTGGTGTTATACTCACCCCAAGATCTTTTTCCTTGAGTGAGGTTTGTAGTCTCTGACCCCCTAGACTGTACTCCGTCTGCGGCCTTCTTTGCCCTTCCCCAATCTTCATGACTTTGCACTTGGTGGGATTGAACTCCAGGAGCCAATTGCTGGACCAGGTCTGCAGCCTGTGTGTGTGTGTGTGTGTGTGTGTGTGTGTGTGTGTGTGTGTGTGTGTGTTCGCTTCCCAAACTATTCCACTTACTGACTACTCTGTGGCTGAAGAAATACTTCCTAACATCCCTGTGATTCATCTGTGTCTTCAACTTCCAACTGTGTCCCCTTGTTACTGTGTCCAATCTCTGGAACATCCTGTCTTTACCCACCTTGTGTGTGTGTGTGTGTGTGTGTGTGTGTGTGTGTGTGTGTGTGTGTGTGTGTGTGTGTGTGTGTGTGTGTGTGTGTGTGTGCACTATGCACCATCTGGCTGATGGTGCGCAGTACACACACACACACACACCAGGGACACCATGGTGAAAGCACCATGGTGCCCCTCAATTGTTGTTGAAGTTTCTGCTAGTATTCTTTGACCTCTAATTGACATTGTGAACCTTTGTTGACGTAAATCGACTCATCGTACGAAAAAAATTTGCATAGTAAATGAAAGTTGGAAGAGAACAAATATCCAGAGACTGAGAATTTTGTTTATTCCTGTGAGTATAAAACGCTTATATAATAACACATATATTACCCACTGATACTTGCCTTCAAATAACTCTTTGCTATAGTTTCTTGCTTACTCCATTAGTAATCCTTTCTTTTACACTTCAATTACAATTTTTGACAATTAGTCAGTCCAGAACGTATAAGCAATGAACCTTATAAACCATTAACTGACATAACTGTCAGCAGACTTAAGACTTATGTACTTACACGACACAACTAAACACGCTATCTATGTATAAATACTGAGGCAGGTGAATGATTCAGAATGAATGCCTAGAGGTGAGTGCATTTCTCAGTATATGTATACCGAGATATGCAGATTTTATGGTTAATATAATGAGATATACACCCACTATATTTACAAAGAAAGAAGCACATATCACAGATTATATATATATATATATATATATATATATATATATATATATATATATATATATATATATATATATATAATATATATATTCTTTCCTTTTTGGGTCGCCCTCCCTCGGTGGGAAACAGCTGTTGCGTTATATATATTTATATATATATATATATTATATATATATATTTATATATATATATATATTAATATATATATATATATTTATATATATATATATCTTTCCTACGTAAGCCATGCGTGTTGTAAAAGTCAACTAAAATGCCGGGAACAATGGGCTAGTAACCCCTTTTCCTGTAAAGATTACTAAAAAGAATAAGAAGAAGAAAATTGTCAAAGTGGGAAGTCTGAATGTGCGTGGATGTTGTGCAGATGATAAGAAAGAGATGATTGTGGATGTTATGAATGAGAAGAAGCTGGATGTCCTGGCTTTAAGTGAAACAAAGCTGAAGGGGGTGGGAGAGTTTCAGTGGAGAGGAATAAATGGGATTAGGTCAGGGGTTTCAAATAGAGTTAGAGCTAAAGAAGGAGTAGCAATAATGTTGAAGGATAAGCTATGGCAGGAAAAGAGGGACTATAAATGTATTAATTCAAGGATTATGTGGAGTAAAATAAAGATTGGATGTGAAAAGTGGGTTATAATAAGCGTGTATGCACCTGGAGAAGAGAGAAGTGTAGAGGAGAGAGAGAGATTTTGGGAAATGTTGAGTGAATGCGTGGGGAGTTTTGAATCAAGTGTGAGAGTAATGGTGGTTGGGGATTTCAATGCTAAAGTGGGTAAAAATGTTATGGAGGGAGTAGTAGGTAAATTTGGGGTGCCAGGGGTAAATGTAAATGGGGAGCCTTTAATTGAGCTATGTGTAGAAAGAAATTTGGTAATAAGTAATACATATTTTATGAAAAAGAGGATAAATAAATATACAAGGTATGATGTAGCACGTAATGAAAGTAGTTTATTAGATTATGTATTGGTGGATAAAAGGTTGATGGGTAGGCTCCAGGATGTACATGTTTATAGAGGGGCAACTGATATATCGGATCATTATTTAGTTGTAGCTACAGTTAGAGTAAGAGGTAGATGGGAAAAGAGGAAGGTGGCAACAACAAGTAAGAGGGAAGTGAAAGTGTATAAACTAAGGGAGGAGGAAGTTCGGGTGAGATATAAGCGACTATTGGCAGAAAGGTGGGCTAGTGCAAAGATGAGTAGTGGGGGGGTTGAAGAGGGTTGGAATAGTTTTAAAAATGCAGTATTAGAATGTGGGGCAGAAGTTTGTGGTTATAGGAGGGTGGGGGCAGGAGGAAAGAGGAGTGATTGGTGGAATGATGAAGTAAAGGGTGTGATAAAAGAGAAAAAGGTAGCTTATGAGAGGTTTTTACAAAGCAGAAGTGTTATAAGAAGAGCAGAGTATATGGAGAGTAAAAGAAAGGTAAAGAGAGTGGTGAGAGAGTGCAAAAGGAGAGCAGATGATAGAGTGGGAGAGGCACTGTCAAGAAATTTTAATGAAAATAAGAAAAAATTTTGGAGTGAGTTAAACAAGTTAAGAAAGCCTAGGGAAAATATGGATTTGTCAGTTAAAAACAGAGTAGGGGAGTTAGTAGATGGGGAGAGGGAGGTATTGGGTAGATGGCGAGAATATTTTGAGGAACTTTTAAATGTTAAGGAAGAAACAGAGGCAGTAATTTCATGCACTGGTCAGGGAGGTATACCATCTTTTAGGAGTGAAGAAGAGCAGAATGTAAGTGTGGGGGAGGTACGTGAGGCATTACGTAAAATGAAAGGGGGTAAAGCAGCTGGAACTGATGGGATCATGACAGAAATGTTAAAAGCAGGGGGGGATATAGTGTTGGAGTGGTTGGTACTTTTGTTTAATAAATGTATGAAAGAGGGGAAGGTACCTAGGGATTGGCAGAGAGCATGTATAGTCCCTTTATATAAAGGGAAAGGGGACAAAAGAGACTGTAAAAATTATAGAGGAATAAGCTTACTGAGTATACCAGGAAAAGTGTACGGTAGGGTTATAATTGAAAGAATTAGAGGTAAGACAGAATGTAGGATTGCGGATGAGCAAGGAGGTTTCAGAGTGGGTAGGGGATGTGTAGATCAGGTGTTTACATTGAAGCATATATGTGAACAGTATTTAGATAAAGATAGGGAAGTTTTTATTGCATTTATGGATTTAGAAAAGGCATATGATAGAGTGGATAGAGGAGCAATGTGGCAGATGTTGCAAGTATATGGAATAGGTGGTAAGTTATTAAATGCTGTAAAGAGTTTTTATGAGGATAGTGAGGCTCAGGTTAGGGTGTGTAGAAGAGAGGGAGACTACTTCCCGGTAAAAGTAGGTCTTAGACAGGGATGTGTAATGTCACCATGGTTGTTTAATATATTTATAGATGGGGTTGTAAAGGAAGTAAATGCTAGGGTGTTTGGGAGAGGGGTGGGATTAAATTATGGGGAATCAAATTCAAAATGGGAATTGACACAGTTACTTTTTGCTGATGATACTGTGCTTATGGGAGATTCTAAAGAAAAATTGCAAAGGTTAGTGGATGAGTTTGGGAATGTGTGTAAAGGTAGAAAGTTGAAAGTGAACATAGAAAAGAGTAAGGTGATGAGGGTGTCAAATGATTTAGATAAAGAAAAATTGGATATCAAATTGGGGAGGAGGAGTATGGAAGAAGTGAATGTTTTCAGATACTTGGGAGTTGACGTGTCGGCGGATGGATTTATGAAGGATGAGGTTAATCATAGAATTGATGAGGGAAAAAAGGTGAGTGGTGCGTTGAGGTATATGTGGAGTCAAAAAACGTTATCTATGGAGGCAAAGAAGGGAATGTATGAAAGTATAGTAGTACCAACACTCTTATATGGGTGTGAAGCTTGGGTGGTAAATGCAGCAGCGAGGAGACGGTTGGAGGCAGTGGAGATGTCCTGTTTAAGGGCAATGTGTGGTGTAAATATTATGCAGAAAATTCGGAGTGTGGAAATTAGGAGAAGGTGTGGAGTTAATAAAAGTATTAGTCAGAGGGCAGAAGAGGGGTTGTTGAGGTGGTTTGGTCATTTAGAGAGAATGGATCAAAGTAGAATGACATGGAAAGCATATAAATCTATAGGGGAAGGAAGGCGGGGTAGGGGTCGTCCTCGAAAGGGTTGGAGAGAGGGGGTAAAGGAGGTTTTGTGGGTAAGGGGCTTGGACTTCCAGCAAGCGTGCGTGAGCGTGTTAGATAGGAGTGAATGGAGACGAATGGTACTTGGGACCTGACGATCTGTTGGAGTGTGAGCAGGGTAATATTTAGTGAAGGGATTCAGGGAAACCGGTTATTTTCATATAGTCGGACTTGAGTCCTGGAAATGGGAAGTACAATGCCTGCACTTTAAAGGAGGGGTTTGGGATATTGGCAGTTTGGAGGGATATGTTGTGTATCTTTATATGTGTATGCTTCTAGACTGTTGTATTCTGAGCACCTCTGCAAAAACAGTGATAATGTGCGAGTGTGGTGAAAGTGTTGAATGATGATGAAAGTATTTTCTTTTTGGGGATTTTCTTTCTTTTTTGGGTCACCCTGCCTCGGTGGGAGACGGCCGACTTGTTGAAATATATATATATATATATATATATATATATATATATATATATATATATATATATATATATATATATATATATATATATATATATATATATACTATAGTCTCTAAATTCCCAGTCAAGGAATTCCAGTCAGTTTGACTAAAGTTAAAGTCTCCTAGAATTACTACGTTATATTACAGCTTTAACAGTTTCCTCCCAAAGTAGTCTCCCTTGGTCCCTAACTAAGTTTGGGGGATGCTATATTGCCCCTAAAATAAATTTTTCATGCTTTAAAAATTCTACCCAGACTGACTGTGTATGCAGCAATTCAAGTGTTCTTGTGACATACTTGTTGAATGTGACATTCTGCAGGCATGACCCGAGTCTTCATATTCAAACACTTCTCAGGTATAGCAAATACGTTAACGTTACCCTCACTTGCAACTAATCTCAACTCGACCATCTCGTTTCTAACGCTACGATTATTTGAATAATACATACTGTTTAGAAACCTTCTCTTCTCTTTTCCTTTCCAGCTCATTTCTATTTCTCCAATAACTCTATTATCAGTGCCACTGGCATTCCAATATTCTCTAATAACTCCACTTCTATCTGTCTATAACTGGTATCCTTAAAACTTACAATATTGCTACCTGGATAATTTATCCTGGTTGATTTTACTGTACCTTATCTCACTGAATTCCTAAGAAAAAACATACGTCTAACTATTTTTAGTTTAAAGACCAAACAGCTCCCTTCATTGCATTGGCCAGTGCCCCCACACCTGCCCTAGGTAAGAGAAACAACCCTGTCATCCATGGCATTTCTTCCATAGAAGAGATCCCGGTTTTTATAAATGGTACTGCAATGTCTTTACAGTGTTTGTCTTGCTAGTAATTAACAACAGCTGTTCTGGACAACCATTCGGATCCAACTACTCTCCTTAGCAAAATGCCACTTATTACAGGGCACCCTCCTTTCTTTGTAATTATCTCTATTGGTGGCCTACCTACTAATCAGGTCCTCACTCCTACGTTTGCTAGCACTGTTGCCTCCTACAATGAGACAGATAATAGGATTGAGCCTATTACCTTCCATGATGTTGCAAAGACGGCAAACCACATCCGGCATCCCAGCCCCAGGAAAACATACCCTCTTCCTTCTATTCCTATTTTTAAGACAAAAAGCCCCATCCATAAACTGAACCTGACTGTCCCAACTATATCTGTGTTCTCACCTTCACTGGTTGTGTTCATTGCAACATTCTCGACGGACATCGTAGCGATGATCTTCACTGGGATGTCTAGGGTCCTCAATTTACATTCGTCTGTCAACATTGTGAAGGAATTGCTGGTCTTCACAGCAGTTTCTTAGACCTTCCTTAGTTTCAGCTTTGTTCCATCCATTCCAACCAGCATCCAATCACTGGTCCGATCATTGACGCAGCTGTCCTTGACAAGGTTGTTCCGGGGGTAATCCAAGCACATTCCTTTCAGTCGTTGAATTTATCTTCTAGTTTCCATTAACTTTGCCTTAAGCAGAAGATACAGTTGTTCATAGTCGAGGGCAACCATCATCACAATCTCAGCTGAGAATGAGCAGCAGATAAATGATTCGTGGGAGGGGAAAAAGAGGTGGAGCAAAAGCTTTGAGTATTGTCAGATATCACGTTAATATATTAATTTACTAAATTATTTGGTCAGCATATGTAATGAAAATGAAGCTCGTGTCGTGGGTGGGTACACCCGAATGATCTCATCTGGCAGAAACAAATACAATGTACATTAGTACATAAACCAGAACGATGTTTAACACGCAGGTCTTAACGTGAACAATATTTTGCATTACTCATCCAGTGTTTACTTGGCTTCAACCTTAACACTGTTCAGCATTTTTCAGACTAGTATTTACTCGGCCTCAAGATAAATTCACTGCGTTGCTCGGTCTGTCTCACCTGTTTATCTCTCTCAACCATAACATTACACAGCACAATGGTTACCTAGATTCATCCTACTCATTACACAATATTGCTTACAAAGCCTGAACCTTAAACGTTATAGATTACTGCACAAATGTGTAATATCTAAATAATTTAGAAAATCGGCAAATTGATGAATGAAATACTTGTGCAACACCTTTGTATCTTGACTGTGGAAATGTTTAGCCAGCCAGTAACATCATAAGACTAATAGAGATAAAAACGTACGGAGAAGCAAGTGTATTCTTGAGGAAGGGGAGACAATTCAGCTGTCACTGGTGGAAGCAGGTCATGCCTATAGGGCAGGCAAACGTTTTATTCTGTACTGAACTGATAAAAAATACCTCAGTATTGCACCTATGTCTGATTTATCATGTTTGTAATGTAACACGACCATAAATGAAGAATAACATTTTATATGATATACTGCAGGCTTGATTCTCCGTCTGCTACTAGTGAGAATGACACCTTATCATCCAGTATGCACTTATCTAGTTAAATATGAAGAAATATAAATATATTTATGATGACTATGATTTATTGCATTATCATTATCAGGGATTATTTCCATACCATTAACTGTTCTTTCACAAATTTCAGAGATATTGTCTGGTAAGGCCAGTTGTAAGAAAATGTCGGCTACCAGCAGTGAGGTGCAGTCCAGCACCTGCTACAAGTGGCGAGTGGTTCACAGTAATGGGAGGCGCATCAGAGTAAGGAAAGTTAAGAGTGAAGATCTGAAGGTAGGAAATCGCTTCTCTGTTCTTCAGGATGAATGTACTTCAGTGGCCAGTGAAGGTAAGGGTACTACTGCCCCTGCTAATGAAGGTAAGCGCATTCTTGTGGTTGGTGACTCTCAGGTAAGATATATTGACCGTGCTTTTTGTAATAGGAATAAGAAGATGAGAGATAGAGTGTGCTTCCCTGGAGCTGGTGTTGGGGACATTGTCAACAGGCTGGATAATATCATGTCAGGTAATGGGAACAAGCCCATTATCTGTCTCAGTGCTGGTGGAAATGATATTGGGAAGGGTAGGAGAGAAGAGCTGCTAGATAAGTACAGGTCAGCTATAGATTTCATTAAGTCTAAGGGAGGGATCCCAATCATATGTAGCATCTTGCCTAGAAGGGGAGTAGGAAATGAATGGTTGTCTAGGGCAATTGGTGTAAATTGCTGGCTAGACAGATACTGCAAGGAACTTGCAATCCCATTCATTGACAACTGGAACAACTTTTATGGCAAACATGATATGTATGCAAGGGATGGGGTACATCTCTCTGGGGCTGGGGTGGTAGCACTTGCAGACTCGATTGAGAAGGCCATTGGTGAAATGCCTATGATTTTAAACTGATGGAAGATAGAGGTATGGGTGTGTGTGGGAAACAAGCAGGTTGCAACACTAGGGTTGGAAACAGTAAATGTATAAAAGGCATTCAGCATGAAGTTATAAATAAAGACAATAGATCAGGTCAGCAAACAAAGGGGGACAGCAGAGGGCAGCAAGGGACTAGCTCCCTTAAGGTTTACTATACTAATAGCAGGAGTGTAAGAAATAAGATAGATGAGCTAAGATTAATTGCAAGTGCAGGAAACATAGATATTATTGCTATAACAGAGACCTGGCTCAATCTGAAAGATAGAGAGATGCCCTCTGAATGTCACATACAAGGCTATAAATTATTCCACACTGACAGGGTCAACAGGAAAGGTGGTGGAGTAGCGATGTATGTCAGAGACAATTTAAATTGTTGTGTTAGACAAGATATTAAATTAGAAGCGTCAGCCACTGAATCTGTTTGGTTACAGCTTCTCGAGGGCCGAGAAAAACTAATTTTGGGTGTGATTTACAGGGCCCCAAATCTTGATAGGGAGTGCAGTAAACTTCTATGGGACGAAATTCGTAAGGCATCTACATACGAAAATGTTGTGCTAATGGGAGATTTCAACTATAGACAGATTGACTGGAGCAATTTGACAGGAAATTTAGAGTCAGGTGACTTTCTTGATACGATCCAGGATTGTTTTTTAAAACAGTTTGTGACAGAGCCAACTAGGGGAAATAACCTCCTTGACTTGGTTCTTGCCAGTAGGGAAACACTAATTAATAATCTTGAGGTTAATGATGAGCTTGGGGAAAGTGATCACAAATCACTCAGTTTTAATATATCATGGAATTCCCCTAATAATGGCAATCAAGTCTCCGTCCCTGACTTTCGCTTGGCTGATTTCATAGGACTGAAAAATTACTTAGGTGGGCTGAACTGGAATGACCTGACTAAGGGTCAGGTAGGTGGTGATGGTTGCCGATATGATGCTTTCCAGGGCATAGTTCTAGCTGCTCAGTCAAATTATGTTCCAAATAGGGAAATCAGATCAAACAAAAATGATCCTAAATGGATGAACAATAGATTAAAATATCTGATTGGTCAAAAGAGAGGCATATATAGGCAAATCAAAAGAGGAGAGGGGCAATTAAGAAATCGATATATTCAGTTAAAGAGAGAAATAAAAAAGGGAATTAGAAAAGCAAAAAGAGATTATGAGGTTAAAGTTGCAAGAGAATCGAAGACTAACCCAAAAGGATTCTTTCAGGTATACAGAAGTAAGATCAGGGACAAGATAGGCCCACTCAAAAGTTCCTCGGGTCAGCTCACTGACAGTGATAAGGAAATGTGTAGAATTTTTAACACATACTTCCTCTCAGTTTTTACACAGGAGGATACCAGCGATATTCCAGTAATGATAAATTATGTAGAACAGGACGATAATAAACTGTGCACTATTAGGGTCACAAGTGACATGGTCCTTAGGCAAATAGATAAATTAAAACCTAACAAATCCCCAGGCCCTGATGAACTGTATGCAAGGGTTCTAAAGGAATGTAAAGAGGAGCTTAGCACACCTTTGGCTAATCTTTTCAACATATCACTACAAACTGGCATGGTGCCAGATAAGTGGAAAATGGCAAATGTGATACCTATTTTCAAAACAGGTGACAGGTCCTTAGCTTCGAACTATAGACCAATAAGCCTAACCTCCATAGTGGGAAAATTTATGGAATCAATAATTGCCGAGGCAGTTCGTAGCCACCTTGAAAAGCATAAATTAATCAACGAATCTCAGCATGGTTTTACAAAGGGGCGTTCCTGCCTTACGAATTTATTAACTTTTTTCACTAAGGTATTTGAGGAGGTAGATCATGGTAATGAATATGATATTGTGTATATGGACTTCAGTAAGGCTTTTGACAGGGTCCCACATCAGAGACTATTGAGGAAAATTAAAGCACATGGAATAGGAGGAGAAATTTTTTCCTGGATAGAGGCATGGTTGACAAATAGGCAGCAGAGAGTTTGCATAAATGGGGAGAAATCAGAGTGGGGAAGCGTCACGAGCGGTGTTCCACAGGGGTCAGTGTTGGGCCCCCTGCTGTTCACAATCTACATAAACGACATAGATGAGGGCATAAAGAGCGACATCGGCAAGTTTGCCGATGACACCAAAATAGGCCGTCGAATTCATTCTGACGAGGACATTCGAGCACTCCAGGAAGATTTGAATAGACTGATGCAGTGGTCGGAGAAGTGGCAGATGCAGTTTAATATAGACAAATGCAAAGTTCTAAATGTTGGACAGGACAATAACCATGCCACATATAAACTAAATAATGTAGATCTTAATATTACGGATTGCGAAAAAGATTTAGGAGTTCTGGTTAGCAGTAATCTGAAACCAAGACAACAGTGCATAAGTGTTCGCAATAAAGCTAATAGAATCCTTGGCTTCATATCAAGAAGCATAAATAATAGGAGTCCTCAGGTTGTTCTTCAACTCTATACATCCTTGGTTAGGCCTCATTTAGATTATGCTGCACAGTTTTGGTCACCGTATTACAGAATGGATATAAATTCTCTGGAAAATGTACAAAGGAGGATGACAAAGTTGATCCCAGTGGTGACTAAGTGTACTTAGCTCTGTGAAGACCTGTTTGTGTGCTCTCTGTGAATCTGAACCAGGATGCCCTCTCTTGAGCAGGATGCTTTTGACCAGCAGCTGAGAGAAGAACTCAGAGTTGCTAAACTGGAGATACGGCGATTAACGGAGGAGAACAAGAGGATTCGTAGTAATCCTCCTGTTGTGAGTCCCCAGGTTAAGAGGGGAGCTTGGTCAGTGGCCGGGCAACATGGAACCAAGCTGAAGATTAAGAAAACGGTTGGAGAGGCAGAAACAACGAGAAACCAGAAGACTGCCGTGGAAACTTCCAACTCATTCTCGGTGCTACCTGACGAATGTGAGTGTTCTACTGGGAATGCCACAACGAGCACCAAGGAAGCATTGGCAGACGTGAGTGAGACATCCCTAGAAACCCCAACGAAGACCATCGAGAACGTCATGACGAATTCTACAAGTGGTGTAATGCTACCTGGCGA
Organism: Cherax quadricarinatus; assembly: GCF_038502225.1. Taxonomy (NCBI): domain Eukaryota; kingdom Metazoa; phylum Arthropoda; class Malacostraca; order Decapoda; family Parastacidae; genus Cherax; species Cherax quadricarinatus. The sequence goes on along the minus strand of NC_091299.1, from coordinate 52,229,645 downwards.
ATGTGAGTCGACTACTCGGAGCATCACTACGGACGACGCCAAGGAAGGTAAAAACATTGTTGTTGTTGGGGATAGCCAGATTAGGTACATGGATAGGGCATTCTGTTTGAAGGATAGGAGTAGGAGGCAGAGAGTGTGTTTTCCTGGGGCTGGGATGAAGGATATTGTTAGCCGTCTGGATGACATCATGAGAGGTAATGGGAGCAATCCTATTATCTGTCTCAGTGCTGGAGGCAACGATGTTGGCAGACGTAGGAGTGAGGACCTGATTAGCAGGTATAGGTCAGCAATAGAGATAATTAGGAAGAAGGGTGGGAAACCTGTCATATGTGGCATTTTGCCAAGGAGAGGAGTTGGAAATGAATGGTTGTCCAGAGCAATTGGTGTCAATTGCTGGCTGGACAAATACTGTAAGGAAAATGCGGTAACATTCATTGACAACTGGGACCTCTTCTATGGCAGAAATGACATGTATGCCAGGGATGGGGTTCACTTGTCTAGGTGTGGGGTGGGAGCACTGGCCAACGCAGTGGAGGGAGCTGTTAGGTCTTTAAACTAGGAATAGTTAGTGGTATGGGTTTTGGCGGGAAAACTGTGAAGTCGCAGGGTAGTAACATGAGTACTAGGAGAACTAGTAATAGGCAAAATGAGGTGGATATTGGAAAGCCAGTGGCACTAATTGACAAGGACAGTAATAGGTTTAGTGGAATAACAGAAAGGAGCAGGAAGGGTAAAGAGAAAGGAGGGTCATTAAATATTTATTACACAAATAGTCGCAGTGCTAGGAATAAGATGGACGAGTTGAGACTAGTTGCTAGTGCAGGTAACATAGATGTATTTGCCATTACTGAGACGTGGTTTAATTCAAAAAGTCGGGACATGCCTGCAGAATGTCACATTCAGGGTTTTAAATTGTTCCAAGTAGATAGAAGTATCGGGAAGGGGGGTGGGGTGGCATTGTATGTCCGAGATCGCTTGAACTGTTGCATAAAAACGGGTATTAAGTCTGAAGTAACACATACAGAGTCTGTTTGGATAGAATTTTCAGAGGGGCATGAAAAATTAATTTTAGGTGTGATATACCGTCCCCCAAATTTAGATAGGGACCAGGGGAGACTACTATGGGAGGAAATTGTTAGGGCCACAAGGCACGATAATGTAGTAATTCTAGGAGACTTTAACTTTAGTCATATTGATTGGAATTTCTTGACTGGGAATTTAGAATCATACGATTTCTTAGAAGTAGTTCAGGATTGTTTTTTGAAGCAGTTTGTGACAGAACCTACAAGGGGTAATAACCTGCTTGACTTAGTTCTGGCAAACAATGAATCCCTTGTTAATAATTTAGAAGTTTCAGAGGAACTGGGTGCTAGCGACCACAAATCAATTACATTTAGAATTGAATGGAAGTATGATAGTAGGGATAACTCAGTAACAGTCCCAGATTTTCGCTTAGCAGATTACGATGGGCTTAGAGAACACTTATCATCTGTTGACTGGGGTAACGAAGAGAGCTATCAATATGACAGTTTTCTGAACACAATACATGCTGCTCAAAGAACGTTTATCCCTTATAAGGAAATTAGATCAAATAGAAATGACCCAAAATGGATGAATAATAGGCTGAAATATCTACTAGGGCATAAGAAAGGAATTTATAGGCGTATCAAAAGAGGCGAGGGTCATCTTATGAATCAGTATATTGACATTAAGAGGGACATTAAAAAGGGGATAAGAAAAGCTAAAAGGGACTATGAAATTAAAGTTGCTAGGGATTCTAAAACTAACCCAAAAAGTTTTTTCCAGGTATATAGAACAAAAGTCAGAGATAAGATAGGTCCCCTTAAAAATAACTATGGGCATCTTACTGACAAAGAGAATGAAATGTGCTCGATTTTAAATAATTATTTTCTCTCGGTTTTTACACAGGAAGACACTAATAATATTCCGGTAATTAATTTTTATAGTGGATCAGAAGAAGATAAATTATGTAACATCACAGTCACTAGTGAAATGGTTGTGAAGCAGATAGACCGACTGAAGCAAAATAAGTCACCGGGTCCTGATGAGGTTTTTTCAAGGGTTCTAAAGGAATGCAAAATGGAAGTCTGTGAACCATTAACTAATATTTTTAATTTATCTCTTCAAACAGGTGTAGTGTCTGATATGTGGAAGATGGCTAATGTAATTCCTATTTTTAAAACAGGGGACAAGTCGTTACCGTCAAATTACCGCCCAATAAGCCTGACCTCAATTGTAGGCAAATTACTAGAGTCAATTATAGCTGAGATTATAAGAAGCCATCTCGATAAGCATAGCTTGATTAATGATACTCAGCATGGATTCACAAGAGGCCGGTCTTGTCTAACTAATTTATTAACTTTCTTCAGTAAAGCTTTTGAGGCTGTTGACCACGATAAAGAATTTGATATTATTTACTTAGATTTTAGTAAGGCATTTGATAGAGTTCCGCACCAAAGACTGTTGAAGAAAGTAGCAGCTCATGGCATTGGGGGAAGGGTGCTCTCGTGGATCGAATCATGGCTCACAGACAGGAAGCAGAGAGTGTCCATAAATGGGGTTAAATCCGAGTGGGGATCAGTAACAAGTGGCGTTCCACAGGGATCAGTCTTGGGCCCGTTGTTGTTTATAATATATATCAATGATCTTGATGAAGGAATTACTAGTGATATGAGCAAATTCGCCGATGACACGAAGATAGGTAGGATAATTGATTCAAACGTAGATGTTAGGGAACTTCAGGAGGATTTAGACAAACTCTACTCTTGGTCAGAAAAGTGGCAGATGCAGTTCAATGTAGATAAATGCAAGGTTCTGAAGCTCGGGAGTGTCCATAACCCTAGCACTTATAAGTTAAATAATGTAGAACTTAGCCATACAGATTGCGAAAAGGACTTGGGGGTTATGGTAAGCAGCAACCTTAAACCAAGACAGCAATGCCTAAGCGTACGTAATAAGGCAAATAGATTACTGGGATTTATATCAAGAAGTGTAAGCAACAGAAGTCCAGAGGTCATACTGCAGCTTTATACATCATTAGTAAGGCCTCACCTAGATTATGCAGCTCAATTCTGGTCTCCATATTACAGAATGGACATAAATTCGTTAGAAAACATTCAGCGTAGGATGACTAAATTAATACATAGCATTAGAAATCTTCCTTATGAAGAAAGATTGAAGACTCTTAAGTTACATTCACTTGTTAGACGAAGAATGAGGGGAGACCTGATCGAAGTGTATAAGTGGAAGATAGGTATTAATAAAGGGGATATTAACAAGGTCTTGAGGATATCTCTCCAAGAGAGAACCCGCAGTAATGGATTTAAATTAGATAAGTTTAGATTTAGAAAGGACATAGGAAAGTATTGGTTTGGAAATAGGGTAGTTGATGAGTGGAACAGTCTACCTAGTTGGGTTATTGAGGCTAGGACTTTGGGTAGTTTCAAATTTAGGTTGGATAAGTACATGAGTGGGAGGGGTTGGATTTGAGTGGGACTTGCACATCAGAGCTTATTTCTTGGGTAGCATTGAAAATTGGGTTGGTCAAATGTTTGTTAGTGGGATGAATTGTAAAGGACCTGCCTAGTATGGGCCAACAGGCCTGCTGCAGTGTTCCTCCTTTCTTATGTTCTTTAGCAGGACAATTAAGGAAAATCCTGCTCCCACTTTATTACCATAGTAAAAATAGTGTACATTGTTGTCTATGCTTAAGACAGCAAGAAACAAACATTCTGCTTTGCTTCATCGAGGAGGTGACAAGGATGCAAGGTACTAGGTCAGCGTTTTTTTTTTTTTGTGCTTAGGGCAGTGACGGCTTGGAGCGCTGTGGCGTCTGCCAGACTATCTTTGACTCTAGGGAGAGTGACACTGACGCCAGGATACTGATCTGTGCGTTAGTGTGAACAAAGTGTCTCAAACACATTAAACATAAGAGAAGTGTGATCAGCTTCTCTTGTGATACATTGTGAACAATAAAGACAAATCTTGTGGAACATAGTGTACCAGTGTGCGTTTCCTAGACAATGGAAGACGTGGACATCCAAGGACACTTCAGCTTCTATCAAGTCACCGATACCTGTCGAAGGTGTTGAGAACACCATAGCTCACGTTACAAAGAGCAAGGTATGTTACGAATTTCTTGTAGATCGGGGGATTGCGCAATTCTTGAGTCACAAGGAGTTTGTAATCAACCTATAATCGGCAGTAAGGTGTGGACTTTTGAGTCCAAACAAGTAGGTATTTCGTCAGCCATCATCGAATGAAATATGCTGACATAACACCCCCTAGGGGTAATTTATACTTACAAATTGTATCTCTTGACAGCCCACTGTTGTGATGGTTTCGACAGCTTCTAGACCTCGTCTGCAGGGGCGGCTGTGTAGACGATTTGCTGTCATTTATCAGCTAAGTGTTCATTATATATAGTTATAATAAACACAGCAGGTAAGGCCAAAATCTCAATAGAGTTTGGTCGTGCTCGAACTGGATAAAGACCACACTGTGGTCCAAATATGTTGTACTACAGTGTACAAATAACCTATGAGCCAAGGTCCTTCGAAAAAAGCTGTAAAACTAGTGTTTTACAATATAAATCAGTATAAATGAGTCCCTCCAGACTCAATCACAGAGAATGGGCAGCCAAAAGAAAACGGGCGCTCACCCAGCGTTCACCCAACGAAAACGGGAGCTGGGTGACTCACCCAACAAGAAGACGGGGGATGGTATCCTGCACCCTCCATCAACTGCTCCAATCTCGAAATCGCTGATTAAGACAACACCAAGTGATGTTGTTTGTCTGAGTGTATATATACACATAGTGTTTATAATGTTTATAGACAGAAATTAAGAGACAAGATTGTGTTAAAGTTTGTTTCTTATAGATCTACCTGTTATATTAAAGGAACTTATATATAAAGTGTAAGCTTTCAAATATATATTAACAGTGAAATTTATATATGTGTAAGTAATATTCACGTGTGATTTACAGTTATACAGTGACATTTATAGTGTATAGTGAATGAAGTGTATAACATCGTTATTTACGATTAATCATCATGGGTAGGCTGACACAGCAAAACTCTAAGCCATAAACACCAGACACATGTACCCTGTACCCTTCATGGTCATTGACCCTGAGGTTAAGCTTAGTGGGTCAGTAGTGTCTGACTCGATTATTGCTGACTTAAGCATAACAAAAACTCAGCTGTCTATAGCAGTACAGTGTTTTTTAAACACTCTAAGTGTGGTGCTAGAATTTTCAGTATACCATTAAAATGGCTTGTTTGAAAACTCAGTTTCAGTCTTTACAGACTAAGATTACACAATTAGAAAATCTAATTTCAGTCTGTCTAGGATTAACTCAAGATACAAACATAGATTTTGATGATCTTGAGGTCAAGTTTGAATTATTTACACAACGTCTGGAAATAATTAATTCAGACTATACACATTATGAAAATAAATTTCTTGAATCAGATCCATCTGAGGATGAAATTAAAAATGTTTTGGATACTTTTAGTGATCAACAATTAAGGTGGACAGGAGTACAGGCTATCTGCCGTAAAACTCTGTCACAGAGACCTACTATAACTAGTGGGCAACCACCTGTTACACCTGTAACAACAACAAGTGTCCCATTACCAAGCTTACCTACATTGTCATTACCTATTTTCCAAGGTCATAATTATGAAGAATTCATTAGTGGTTTTCAATCCATAGTAAATTCACGAACTGACATAGATGAGATTGCTAAGTTCAATTACCTTAAATGTCTTGTGAAGGGAGAACCCTATGAACTGATTAAGTCATTTCCGGTGGTTAAAGGTAATTATCAAATAGCCTTACGTGTCTTAGCAGACAATTACTTCGATGCTGACAAGGCTAGAGTTAGACATGCAGTCTTAATATCAAGCTTGAAGCCACCCAAACATTGTTTTTCAGACTTACAGGCATTTAGAATTACATTAGACAATAGTCTCAGATCTCTAGATGCTAAATATGACCTAAGACAATGTGATTGGTTTATCAGTGGTATTGTACAAGATAAGTTGTCACCACAAACTATTGAACGATTAAATATTATGTTCAATAAACGCTATTTCACTTGTGAGGAAATTAGCAATGGTTTACAAACAATAGTTTCATGCATGCAAGCAACGAGACAAGATGAAAAATCCACGAATCCCGTGGATAATAAACCTTCAACTCAGTATAAAAAGAGTATAACTACTCCCACTAAACCACATAATGGGAAATCCCATATAGGCATTTATCAAGCTGTGAATACAATAGACAGTAAACAGACTGTCATACATAAACGTACTCCAAAATGTGTACTTTGTGATGGAACACATTGGGCACAGTATTGTAGTCAATACACATCAATGGAGGCACGTAAACAACGTATTCATCAGCTGAAAAGATGCATCAAGTGTTTAGGTGAACACAAGGGAGGAAAATGCTCACTGAAGAAGTGTTTTAAATGCAAGGGTATGCATCATACAGCATTATGCCCAAATACTTTTGCTGAACAGCAGCAGACTTCCACAGAATCAGGAAGTCAACAAGCAACAGCATTAAATGTGAGAGATAAGTTTAAAGCAACTGCTCTCCCGATAGCTCGAGTTGAGTTATCTAATAAATTACACAAAACCAATGTGCTAACACTATTTGATCAAGGCTCACAAAGGTCCTTCATAAGAAGATCAGTGTTGCAGAAACTGAATAAACAACCCTATGCCAAAATACAGTTAGATATAGCTGGTTTTTTCCACAATTCTGGTAAACAGACATATGACCTAGCCAGAATCACTGTTGGTCTAGGAAACAGGAAAAAGACAGTAGAAGCTGTGGTAGTAGATGATTTGCCTAAGTCTGTGCAGATCCAGGGATTAAAAGAAACAGTTGCAGCACTGAAAGCAGCTAAGGTCAAGTTAGCCTGTCCTGACATACAGACGGACACAATTAGTCCAATTGATTTAATCATTGGAAGTGATTATTATCACTGTTTTGTGCAAAATATAGTAAGTAAACATGATGTTCACTTGCTGAAAACAGCAGGAGGCCACATGATATGTGGTCCCATTCCCTCTCAAAGTGGGAAAGAAGCTGATATTGATTCAGTGGAAAATGTACTAGTTACGAGAATAACCGCTGATCATGTACCACAGCAAAAATTATCATTACTGGAAGAAATGAATGAACCAGTTGATAAGTTGTGGGATTTAGATGCGATAGGTATTGATGTAAATAAACCAAGCCCACAAGAGTCTCAGACTTATAACCAATATTTGGACACTGTCAAATATAAAGATGGACAGTATTGGGTTAGGTTACCATGGAAATTAAATCCACCACATCTGCCTAGCAATTATCGCATGGCTTTCGGACAGATGAAAGCACAAATACATGAGCTCAGGAAGAATCCAGAGCTACTGACTGTCTATGATAATATCATACAAGAACAGTTGGACAATAAATTCATTGAGGAAATAGTCGAAGATAAGTTGAAGACAAACGCTCATTATCTCCCGCACCATGGAGTCAGAAAAGATTCTGAAACCACTCCACTACGTGTTGTATATAATTGCAGCGCACGTGCAAATAAAGATGTAGCAAGTCTTAATGACTGTCTGATGACCGGACCCTCACTAACTGAGAAGCTTGGAGACGTGCTTATGAAATTTCGCACAAACCCATATGCCTACACGGCTGATATTTCCAAGGCTTTCTTAAGAGTAGGACTACAAGAAATAGATAGAGATTATACTCGATTCTTGTGGCCTGAAAATCCACATGATCCTCAAAGTCCTGTGAAAACTTATCGTTTCAAATCAGTATTATTTGGTGCAACATCCTCTCCATTCTTACTAGAAGCTACTCTAAATACACATTTGAAGAAATCTGAAAGTCCCTTCAAAGAAGTCTTAAAGAAAAGTTTCTATGTGGACAATCTTCAAGGTACTGTGAATAAAGAGGAGGATTTGAAATCCTTATACAGAGAAGCTAACAAGGAGATGAAAGAAGCAAATATGCCTCTAAGGATGTGGAATACAAATTCAAAGCAATTAAGGGAACTTATCAAAGAAGATTTCCCTGAAACTGAAATTCCTGATTGCAACAATATGCTGGGACTTAATTGGAACACACAGGAAGATACTCTGAGTCTCAAAAAGATAAACAATAAATCATGCAGTCCACTCACTAAACGTAGTTTACTGTCAGAGGTATCACAATGTTTTGATCCTCTAGGACTCGTCTCACCAATTACCATAAAAGGTAAAATGCTTATGCAAGATGCATGGAAACTCAAAATTGGATGGGATGAGAACTTGCCTCTAGAAATGAGTCAAGCATGGGATGAAATATCCAAGGAGTTTAAACAACTTCATCAAATTAAATTTCCCAGACAAATAGGTCAAGAGGGAAACAAGTACACATTACATGTGTTCTGTGATGCGTCAACCAGAGGTTATGGCGCTGTAGCTTACATGAGTAATGCTGAAGGAAGTACACTAATTACTTCAAAGGCCAGGGTAGCACCCTTGAAGGTCAGAACAGTACCACAATTGGAACTGACAGCACTCTATGTAGGTACAAAATTAGCTGTCTATCTCAACAAAGTACTTGATCATCTCACTATTGAGAAAACCGTGATCTGGAGTGATAATGAAGCAGTTCTCCAGTGGTTAAGAAATAATAAGAGTAAGTTGGTCTATGTACAGAACAGAGTAGCAGAAATAAAAGAGATGCAGAGAGATTATCTCTTTCTTCACGTCTCTACCCAAGAGAATCCAGCTGACATGTTGTCACGTGGTGTCCCACTCAAGAAATTTGTGGATAATAAATTATGGCTCCACGGACCGAACTGGCTCTCTAATGAAAATAACTGGCCTCAGCAAAAAGCTCACATTATGCCAGAAGAAACAGTCTGCTTGAACACAGCAGAAATAAGTTGTGTAAATACTGCAGACACAACAGAAATAGTCATTGATGGATCTAATTACTCATCTTTGGGTAAACTCTTAAGAGTTACAGCTCTTGTCTTTAAATTCATTAAAGGAATTAAACCTGATTATGAATGTCTTGAACCCATTAAATACTGGGTGAAACTAATACAGAAAGACGTTTTCTCTACAGAATATAAATTTCTAGAAACACAAGATAAATCCCCAAAGAAACCTGTTATGATTAATTCTTTAGGACTTTATCTCGACTCAGAAAAGATTATAAGATGTCGAGGAAGAATTCATAATTCTTCACTACCTAAAGAAGCCATACATCCAATATTGATCCCCAAGAATCATTGGCTAACAAAACTGATTGTGCAAAACGCCCACAGTAACGTGTTACATGGTGGGGTAGCTGACACACTTTGTCATATACGACAATCCTACTGGATACCTCAAGGTCGACAAAGTGTGAAAAAACAAATAAAGGACTGTATTACTTGTCGTCACTACGATATGCGAGTATGTCAGTATCCAGGTCCACCTCCATATCCCTCTGAAAGAGTTTGTCATATCACTCCATTTGAGGTGACAGGTGTAGATTATACTGGACCAATAATTTTAACCAAAACAGTTGACAAAGTTCCCATCAAGGTGTACATCTGTTTGTTCACTTGTGCTACAACTAGAGCAGTACATCTAGAAGTAGCCACTGACATGTCTGCTGAAACCTTTATCAAATTATTCAGAAGGTTTGCAGCCAGAAGGGCATGTCCCAGACTGATGATTTCAGACAATGCAACGAACTTTGTTGCTGGTGCTGCTTATATAAGCAAGATCTTTGATCAACCAGAAGTACAACAGATGCTGAATCAACGCAGATGTCGTTGGAGATACATTCCTCCTAAATCTCCATGGCACGGCGGATTTTATGAAAGAATGATCGGCATTGTAAAACGTTGTTTAAGGAAGACTCTTCATCGTCAGAGAATAGACTTAGAAGAATTCCGTACAGTTGTGACTGAAATAGAAAATAGAGTCAACAACAGACCTCTAACTTATGTTACCGATGATCTGGACAATTTAGAAGTGTTAAGTCCATCTCATTTACTCCATGGCAGAAGGCTCGAACCTGTTCCTCCCATGAATGATAAAGAAATCATAGAGGATCCTACTTATTTCGAACCTGAGCAACTCAGACGTAAATTCAAACACCTTAATAAAGTGATTGAATGTTGGGAGAAAATTTGGCGAGAAGACTATCTCACCTCATTGAGAGAACACTTCTATGGAGCTGGTGTTCCTGAAAATCATAAGTCCTTAAGACCTGGTGACATAGTGATTATCGACAATGATGGTCCGAGGTCCCAATGGCCACTTGGAAAAATTGTGACCATATATCCTGATGCAAATGGAATCATCAGGACAGTTGATGTTTTGAGCAAAGGTGTAGTGAATAAGCGGACAATAAATAAACTAGTGCCGTTAGAATTACACAGTGTTGAAAACAAAATTAGTGATTCTCCAGACACCACACAGACTAAAGCTGTTCAGAAAAGACAAGCAGCAGTGGTGGCGAGTGAGAAAATTAAATTAATGTTAAGTGATGAATAGTTCACCTGCAGCGAACCTCCGCCGCCCCCCAGTGTGGAGAAATTTTCTCCAGGAGGGGGGTATCAGCCCCCTTCAGCCCTTTCAGCCCTGAGGGGCCAAGCCCTCTCAGCCCTGAGGGGCCACTCAGAAGGGGCGAGCGTCTTGTTTACTGCTAGAGTGAGTAATTGATCACAGATGCTATGCCACGTAGTCAAGTGACCTCTGCTCCTTGCAGCGGTGTTGCAAAGTGTATTTTTATAAGAGACAGTACATCTCTTACTTAGCAGGACAATTAAGGAAAATCCTGCTCCCACTTTATTACCATAGTAAAGATAGTGTACATTGTTGTCTATGATTAAGACAGCAAGAAACAAACATTCTGCTTTGCTTCATCGAGGAGGTGACAAGGATGCAAGGTACTAGGTCAGCGTTTTTTTTTTTTTGTGCTGGGGGCAGTGACGGCATGGAGCGCTGTGGCGTCTGCCAGACTATCTTTGACTCTATGGAGAGTGACACTGACGCCAGGATACTGATCTGTGCGTTAGTGTGAACAAAGTGTCTCACAAAACACGATAAACATAAGAGAAGTGTGATCAGCTTCTCTTGTGATACATTGTGAACAATAAAGACAAATCTTGTGGAACATAGTGTACCAGTGTGCGTTTCCTAGACAATGGAAGACGTGGACATCCAAGGACACTTCAGCTTCTATCAAGTCACCGATACCTGTCGAAGGTGTTGAGAACACCATAGCTCACGTTACAAAGAGCAAGGTATGTTACGAATTTCTTGTAGATCGGGGGATTGCGCAATTCTTGAGTCACAAGGAGTTTGTAATCAACCTATAATCGGCAGTAAGGTGTGGACTTTTGAGTCCAAACAAGTAGGTATTTCGTCAGCCATCATCGAATGAAATATGCTGACATAACACCCCCTAGGGGTAATTTATACTTACAAATTGTATCTCTTGACAGCCCACTGTTGTGATGGTTTCGACAGCTTCTAGACCTCGTCTGCAGGGGCGGCTGTGTAGACGATTTGCTGTCATTTATCAGCTAAGTGTTCATTATATATAGTTATAATAAACACAGCAGGTAAGGCCAAAAATCTCAACACAGGTCGTGGAGAGGGAGGAATTTAATTTGGTGCGACGCGATGCTTCGCATATTATTGAACATGAGGGACGTGCGCTGTGTAAAATTATGTACCTTAGAAAGGGCGAGTAGGGAGGTTGTCGTGGTGCGAGTTGAAGGAATGTATCCCATGTATGCGTGGGGTGATATATGGAGGCGAGTTCAACAGTTGCGTCTTCCTGCTCAAGTATGGGAAGTGGTTTTTAAATTTTTGCATGGAATCTTGCCATCCGGGGTGGTGTTGTATAATAGGCGTTTGGGGGAAGACTGGGGTTGTCCGGCGTGCGGGATGGAGGAATCTGCTTTTCACGTTGTGTATTTCTGTGAGACTTTAGGTATGGTACGAGAGTGGTTCAGTAGGGTTTTGCGTTTGGTGGGAGGGGGAGGTTTGTCGGTTCTTCGGGCGTTGAGCTTTGATGTAGGTGGGGTTGACTTGCGTGTACAACGTGCGGTGTCGTACGTTGTGGCCGATTATATTTTCGTGTCATGGGCTATGAGGCACGTTGATGGTAACAGTAGAATTAGGGTTTTAGCGGGGACGATTTATAGGACAAAATGTCGAAATAGGTTGGTATATGAGGGGAGATGGGAGAGAGACTTCCCGCCTGAATATAAAGCCTTGGAGTTACGAGATTTGAGATAGTTGTGAGTGTTCAGTGGGTAATCTAACGGGCTGGTCAGCTGTGTTTAATTGTGTTTGTCAAGTGCGTGAATGTTTTGTGATCTCCGAGTTTATGTGCGTCTCCTATGTAACGGTGATGACGATATATCTTAAATTAAGTGCTTTGTATATACAACTTTTAGGAATGTTTTCCGTCATTTATGCCTCATACAAGTCATTGGTGTACATTTTGTATACAGTGTGCTTCCTAGCACAGTTGAACGTTTTCTTATCTCTGTTTATACTTTATGCCGTGTTCGTGTGCTTATCAATAGTATATGTATCTATGCAAGTATTAGTTTTTTCTGTAAGCTGTGATGGAGCTTGAACTATATGTGGAAGCAGTATTTTTCAATGTTTGCATCTCGTCAGTGTATAAGTTCACTTATAGCTGCCTCCATTGTCTTTACTTTGTTTATTTGAGATGTCAAATATCACAGTGTAGTTTCGTTTTGTTATATTAGATATTTTCATTGTTGTGAATTGTAGCGTCATCCTGATCCACCTTTGAACTGTAATGCCTATCCTTAGTCCATGATAATAACCCCGTGGTAGTCGCCCAAATTAACGTATTGTTGTGCTCTTTAAGGCACCTGAGTTCTTAGATTAAGTCTTGGATACGTTGTGTGTTGGCAGGCGGAAGCCACGCCTAGTTATATGCCAGATGTAGTATCATGTTGTATAATACGTGATTGCTTGTGTATGTGTGTAATTTTGTTTTGCTCGTTTTTGTCACATTGTTTTTTGTATAGTCTTTATATTTTCCAGTGTTTTGATTTTATTATTTATTATATAATAATAATCTTGTTAGTGCGTTGTATTTCGTTGACATTATTTTATGCACCCATATCTATTTTGTACCTGAGTTTTAAATAAAATATAAAAAAAAAAACTATAGTTTTAATAAGGTAAATGATCTTTGTAAGTGAGACAACTACAAGAGGGAACAATCAAAGCATTGTTAACATTTTGGTATAAAGGATACAGAGTAATCATGTTTTTCTCAAAATTATTCAGTTGTCTTGCTTTTTTCCTAATAAAGGATTAAAATATAAGTATGTAAAAGTCTTATCTATTGTTGTGTTAATGTGTGTGTATGAGTCGGTGTGGGTGTGTGTGATCGAGTATATACGCAAATGTATATATATGTAAGAGTATAGGTATGTATGTTACCCATTTTTAAAATTCTGCCTTCTGTGTAAGGCGACCTTTTTAGCATGTGCATATAATGTTCTTGTGAGATATAAGGTACTCACTAGTTTTAGTTAGTAATATGTAACATACACCGTGAATTTAGAACCTAACATGGGGGGGGGGGTTAACAGGGAGAGATTGTGTGTTGTCAGGAAGAGAAAGGTTTATGGGGGATATTTATAACTGAAGTTTTTTAAGTTCATATGGTTAACCATGGTTGTCCATTTCATACATATTGTTAAAAATGTCAGAGGATATATAATATGGGAAGTGGTCATCTTATCAGAGGGCTTTTTCCATGGTATAGTAGGAATATATATATACAGGATGAAGCAACTATTTAGGGAATATCTTGTATTGTTTGTATATTAAGAGAAATACGAAATGACATAAGCATGAGAGGATCTAGGTCATTGATAACAATGGCAACTGTCATCAAATGGATGAGTTTGAATATTAATTCTAATTGAAGGTAGAAAACTTTAGTTGATACATGAAATGATGTAATATTCTCAGGTCATACTGCATGTTGTAAGATGGAGGGAATACCTTTAGGGTTTTTAGACAATGTTTGAAGGTATAACCGTCCGCAGGAGGACATATGTATAATGGTTATGGTGTGGAGTTCACTTTTGTACGATTTACAGTTTATATTCAAATTTTGTATGTAGTTTCGTTTTTAATAAAAAAAAACTCTAAAAATGTTCGAAAAAATATTATATCAGCATTTCCATGCCTACCAGGGGCATGCAGGCATAAGTATTGAAAAATTCTTCAAAAAATTTTTTTTTATCTCATTTTATGAGCTCTCAGATGAGACTAAAATTCCCATGAAAATTATATATAATGTGAAGTAGGATTAAATAATATGCTCATTACTAACAACTCTGAGTTTATTACTGGACGGTGCTTTAAAACACGCTGCGTCCCAACTCCGGCTTACGTTGCATTCATACCACAACATTAACAATGTTAGGAGTTAGATTTGATTTTGTTTTCATAATATTTTGTTAGGTTAGGTTAGCTTTGGTTAGGTTAACTTTGATTTGGTATGATTTGATTTCATTTAGTTTTGCTTGATTATGCTCTGTTAGGATTTGTTTGGCAATATGTCATCCTGGTCCATATTTCTCATATTGATATATTGTAGTCTCTGTGCGTGTAATATTCTACTACTATAACTTCAGGTGCTTAATGTAATTATTTCTCCCTTCACAGGCTCTTTTTAAAGGCTTATTATGGTATTGGATTGTTCTTGATGTCTGCTGTGTCAAGGATTATCTAAATGTGACCTTAAATGAACTCAGAATAATTCGTAATAAACGACTCTCAATGAATGAACAGAAAGATAGAAGGGAGGCTCGAACCGTGCTCCCATTCCCAGCTCACAGTAAAAATGAGGAAATCTTTCTCACTACCAATGATTGCGATATTCTGTGAAAGTTTTTGTAGAAAACCTGACAACTATTTCATGCTGTGGTGAACTCCTCATCAAGCAGGAAGCCAGTTGGCACAAGAATTGCCAGCGAAATTTTCGGAATGACAGATTGCAGTATTTTCTGCCTTCGAGTCCATGCCAAGAAACAACAGCCTTAAGAATGCCAAGATCAGCCGAGCTGATAGGAGCTCTAGTTAATAAGTTATTCTTGTTATTCAATAAAGAGGGCACCTGGAATCGCCTCCTCCATGAATTCGGAAAAAAGGTCAACCTTACCGATGAGGTGAAGCAGAAGGCAGTGGAAATGACTTAATTTTATGTTTTCCACAGAGTTTCAATAGGTAATCTTGTGGTAAACGAGCTTAAATGTGATATAAGCTATTTTGTAGAGTTCCGGCTCCGAAAGGATTCTATGGTGATGAAAACTTGATAATTCAAGACACTGCCGAACACCTTGTTTTTAAATAAATATTGGTTATAATTCTTCAAGCCACTTCAGTTTGAATTTCTAACTTCTATCTGAAAGACCTCCGAGAAGAAACCTGCTACCGGAAGCAGTTACTTAGAATCAGTGCTGGAATTGATCGTACTGAATTATGGGTATCCTTTCCTTCGAGAGGAAAAACAGTTGTATTTCTGAGCAATAACACAATGAAACAGCCTGTTACAACATTCATTATCACTCGCTAGAGTGGCACATATATGTTGCCGTGAGACTGCACATCAAAGTGACAAGAATGTATTCTCTCAGGAGAAGCATTCATTCACGACTGAACGTCGACAATCACCAGAACCTGAAGCACTTAAGAATATGATTGGGATAATAAACGCTGATGCATCATGTGATAAGAACATTGAAGAACAGCTATCAATTCTCAGCACTGTTCAGTTGATTATCTTCAATGGTAGTCTGAAGATGAACAAACGCAACATTTCCAAGGAAACACCATTTACCTGTGTGCAGTGGTCTTTTCCTCAACTCACTGTTCAGAAGCCAGGAGGCTGTGAACAGGTTTGCCCAGTTTGGTCTGTTCAGTATTTTGAATGCAAGTTTCCTCAGTCAGGAATGAGTCAGTTCTCTAGTGACTCATTGTCACCTGGACTTCGTTTGGGCGTCAGTGAGAGCTGTCGATAACATTGATAACGAGCCGTCATCAGTAATGTATCTGCTAATATTTCATAGTACCACAGTTTCAGTGTTTCAGTCACACATTACTCTGAACGATATAAAAGAGAGAGAGACTCTCCACTTCCAGAAACTGGATACTGTAAATGACGAGTACTTAACAATTTGTCAATTTTCTGTCAGACTGAATGATCAGCGTCAAGAATATTGAAGGCTCGCTCACCCTGACCAAGATATTCTTGTCGAAGCGATCTTATAGCAAGAAGAATGAGCAGAAAAAGTGGCTTTTGTTCTTGAAGAGTAAAAAGATTAGACTGAAGACCCTTCCGTCACAAAGTCTGTCTATAAAGGTGCCCACAGTCTTGCCCTGCATTTTGAACAATCATCAAATGATTAAGAGATGATCCTACTTGCTGTGTAGTTAGTTATCAAAAGCACAGCCTACCTAAACCCAGGGGAGCTGCCTATGATCGATGGGGACCAGCCTATTACAAAGCTCAGGATGAGCATCAGCCACTGTGAAGCGTGAATACCAACTCCAGAACTGTTGATACTCTCCTAGAAGTAACGGATATAACTAAATCAAGGTAATTTCAACAGGTGACACATGACTCTTTGACAAATATTCTCCACGAAGCATTTGATACAAGTCAGCCAGAGGTGTCATTGAAAAAAAATAGATTGATTCTATGAGAGCAGCACTGGAATTTAGCTTTTAGAACCTCATTAAAGAAGGTCCAAGCATTTCTGTTGACTTTCATTTGATACCAGTGGAAAACCAACTTTTTATATGTGGACATCTTACACATTGCTGCATCTCTGTTTTTCTCCTCCTATCACAGCACGTACGATCACTGGCCTTCAACGATTGCTTCAGACCAAAGCCGTGAACAATTGAACGAAATATTGAAGAGATCCTGGAGGAGTGATTGGAATAACACTAAATTCATCATCTCTTGTTAAATGATCCCTTTGTGGACGATTGGTAAACCAGTTGTTCGAAAACTTGGGAAAAGATTATACAAAATACAAATCAGATTTTAATTCATCTTCATGAGGCAAAAAAAACAACAGACTAATTTCCTCACTGATGTCAAAATATAGTTAGCGCCATTCGCGCTAGTGAGTTTGGATGGAATTTTTTATTTAACCATGATTCAGCTAAAAATTTAGAAAAGTGAGGACAAAAACAATACAAGAGCTTTGGGGCTTTGGGAAAGATGTTATCATTGATAGGAATAAATCATTTGAAGGCCCCGTTACAAAGAAATCCTCTTTTTTAAATAAAAAATCTGTAATACGCAAACAAAACAAGAATTAGTTTTTCGAGGGCTCCTGCTAACTCTTTGCTGAAATATACATTGCAACATATACTTATGAAAGTGATACTGACTCGTTGTTCTTCCATGGGATTTCAGCTTTTCCTCTATCCATGGCAGAGACTGCAGAAGTGGCGTATCATTTAAAAAAATCGGACCCCAATGGAAATAGTCACTGACTTTTTTGGGTTATCCTAGGTTCTCTACACATGTGCTGCTATGTATGATAATTTATGTAACTGTATTTGTGTATACTTGAATAAACTTACTTGCTTCATTGTTTTGAGAATTAAGTTAATAATTCCCTCGGATATTTTTCAGCGGACCATTCCCTGTCACATGATTGCCTTATTGTAGATGGCCGAACCCCATCTTCTAGGTATCATCATGCCATTTCATCATCAAAATATTTGTTTATTGTCACTTTGGTGGACAAATTAAACTCTTAACATGAAAATAAGCCTTTATAGTCAGTTTGGAGGACAAATTCTAAATAATTACTACTCAGTTTGCATTCCTTTGTGTTTGTACCCAAGGTATTTACCCACCATGTAGATCATTGTCCCATCACTCTTTGTCCATCGTCTGTCAGTTTTATGCTAGTGTCACTGGACTCTTCTTCAAGTGTAACTTGGCAGAGGCTGTGACAGGGTATACGCCGATAAAACCGCACGAAGACTAGAAATACGTCTCAGAACACATCAATGAATGCAGAAACGACAACTTGTACAATAGATGTGTACAACACCGGAACTCCTTCAACAATAAAGAGCAAAGAGGCACAGTACCGTGACTGGAACAATTCTCAGATAACCCACACTTAGAAAAAAGAAACTTACTACTAAGTTTCGGTCCAACTTGGACAGACATTCGTACTGAAACTTCCTCATAAGTTTCATTCTCCTATATGGAATTATTTGTGTATACTCCAACCTTTCGATGAGATTCAGCGACCCTTGCCTAGTGAGCCTAGTGAGCCTAGTGATAAAAAAAACAGATTTCCGAAAACATAAAAACTTTGAATCATATTTCATTTCATACATTATAAAACAGAATAAAAGCACCTCGGTTATCTTTGAAATATTAGCTGAGTTGCTCCTTAAACGATAACTCCCTCATCACGTAACAATCAAAAGTTATCTTTACTACTCCTAGTACGATTACTGCTACTTCTAGTACTACTGCTACTGTTACTAATACCACCACTACTACTACTACTGCTACAACAGGAAAAACTACTACTACCACATCAATTATTATTATCATTACTTCCGCGACAACTAATTCTTATTCTATTACTTCTGTTATTAGTGGTATATATATATATATATATATATATATATATATATATATATATATATATATATATATATATATATATATATATATATATGCAATAAGATCACAGTAAACAGGTGATTTCAAAATATGCAAAACAACCACTGTGAAAGAATAGAGAAATTCCAAGCGCTTTCGTGACTACTCACATTATCAAGGAACTATGAGTTCCTTGATAATGTGAGTAGTCACGAAAGCGCTTGGAATTTCTCTATTCTTTCAGAGTGGTTGTTTTGCATATATATATATATATATATATATATATATATATATATATATATATATATATATATATATATATATATATATATATATATATATAATATATATATATATGTCGTGCAGAATAGGCAGAACTTGCGATCTTGGCTTAAATAGCAACGCTCATCTTGCCATATAGGACAAGTGAAAATTTGTGTATGCAATAATTTCGCCAAAATCATTCTGAACCTAACGAAAAAAATATATTTCACTGTGTTTGTTTAGTATTAAATTATTGTAAACAAATCTAAAATATATTTAGTTGGGTTAGGCTAAAATAAATTGTTCTTGTTATAATAAGGTTAGGTAAGTTTTCTAAGTTCCTTTTGGTGCAAAATTATAAATTTTTACATCAACATTAATGAAAAAAATATATCTTTAAACGTATAAGAGAAAATTTTAGAAAGGACTTAATTTTAAATGAGTTCTTGCTAATTGACCAGTTTTACATATTCGGCACGACATATATATATATATATATATATATATATATATATATATATATATATATATATATATATATATATATATTCACCAAAATCATTCTGAACTAACGAAAAAAATATATTTCACTGTGTTTGTTTAGTATTAAATTATTGTAAACAAATCTAAAATATATTTAGTTGGGTTAGGCTAAAATAAATTGTTCTTGTTATAATAAGGTTAGGTAAGTTTTCTAAGTTCCTTTTGGTGCAAAATTATAAATTTTTACATTAACATTAATGAAAAAAATATATCTTTAAACGTATAAGAGAAAATTTTAGAAAGGACTTAATTTTAAATGAGTTCTTGCTAATTGACCAGTTTTACATATTCGGCACGACATATATATATATATATATATATATATATATATATATATATATATATATATATATATATATATATATATATATATACCTAACATGTTATCAGTAATTCTGTCAACATTATTACTTGAGAATAAGCCGCCTTAAAGACTAGTCTTGCGTAACCCAGGGGTAACATTGTTGTTGCCAAACCTGAAGCCCACGTGCAAGCCCACCCTGTGCTTCTGTTTGTGCTGAGATAAGTCTGCATTATGTTATTAATGCTCAAGAGGCTCAACTTCGTAATCTATGTTGGAAGTGGAATTTACTCTTGAGTTATATAATCGGATTGTATTCTCCCATTATTCTTGCTGCTTAAGCCTCGCATGAGAGTTTGTATTTTTACCAAGGATACGACGTGTCGTGTCGTTTCTTTACGCTTGCGATACAGTGGTTTTGCATGTATATGTTAGATCGCCTTAATTAATGACTTTTGTATTTTGTAGTTAACACAATGCATATTATAATATTACCTTCAAACTCTGGTTCTCGTCTTGACCAGCTGGCAGAAGGCGGGACACCAGTCTGCTTGAGAGCAACTCACCGGAGATATTCAGCATTCTTTTTTTATTAATTATTTTCCTAGCACACAGCCACTACTGCTGACTGCCATTAAAAGATTATACCACTACAATCATTAAAAGATTATGTAATAACCAACGTGCTTTATTATTCAGTTATCTCCCCAAACACACAAATGGAGCTCTGGCCATGTGTAGGATGTTACTTCACAAAGCTTGAACGACCCTCTCTAGTGGCTTTATTGTTGCAGAATTTATATTTTATATTATGAGATATCCATAAAATAATTTTTTAATGGCTTATTTACAAGAAAAAAGTCAATAATGAGCACTTAAATAACGTGTTTTTCATAAAGATTACACTAATGTTGTGTTATTAATTAACCAAGAAATACCCTCAGGATCGCCTAGCACGGACACACACGAACGAGTACTTATGACTAAGTCATATGAAACTCAGACTTACACATTCTTGAATTGATAACTTCTTACTGTTCTTCTTCTTCTTTTAATTATTTTTATTATTATTACAGTTATCACTATTATTATATTCATCGTGCATTCTATTCTCTACGTTCTCTCAGGTTACCGTAATATAACTTATCTTCAGTCTAACGTCTGTATGACTGACCTGACTGATTGTACGATCAAATGAACAGTACACATGAACAGTATACATTTTATGGGTGAAGCGGTTCCTCACACATAACAGCTTACAAATCCAGTTCCAGTGATCACTGAAGATATTATTGATCAGTGAACAACATAAACCATCACTGACTGATCAAACTACGGTACGGGCGGGGATTGAACCTGCGGTGAGTGAGTCGTAAAACTCCAGACAGACGCGTTAGCCACTGGGCCAGCTAGCTACAATAAGATTCATCCAACTAGGTATATTTATACACCATAGAAAGATTAGCATAGGCGCCACTGTGACCACAAATGCAAGATTTTACAGAGGAATCTCCAGTCATGATGACAGCTTTGAGGGGACTTGAGGTAGAGTTCATCACCGCCACTCTGGCGGGAGATTTATCTGTGGTTTGTTTACCATCGTGTCAATACGATTTCTTGAGGCAATGAATGAGCATTGATCACTGAAGAGAATAAGCAATCACTGCCAGAGATAATGATTAATAAACATCAAATAGTTGTGCTTCTGTAGTTACATATTCCGTCTCTCTCAACGCTCGCCAGAGGCATATTAAGTGTACCTGAAATCCTCAAAAGGTTAAGGATCTGACCTCATCTCTCTCAAGAGATCAAGAAGTAATAATGATGATAGACTTACTGACAAAATGTTTGATAAATGAACACAGATGCAACTATTATCACTATCACATTTAATTGTGGCAACGTTTCACTCTCCAGGAGCTTTGTCAAGCTCCCAGAGAGCAAAACGTTGCTACAATAAAATGTCACATTAGTTACATTTAAGTCCATTTACTTAATACATAAAAGAAACCTTGTTACCAAGTCTGTGAAATTTCAACAAACAATATGAGTAATTTTCGCAATTTTCGTATGTTTATTCCTTTTAATATTCTACAGTCTACCAACGTTGTTTACCTTGTGAGATCATGGTTTGCATAGATACCAAAAAAAAAAAAAAGTTATATTTAATATATAATTACAAATCAGCATCTTCAAAATCCAACAAGAAACCTTTATCCAAGTGAAATAACACTATTGTAGAACGAGTGAAGCTGATAAGAGATATTCTCAAGTTACTGAGCACAAATACTCCGATCATATCCAATGTATCGTAACAAGTTACGTTAATGAAGGAAGCCTAGAATATAAGGCATTCTCGAGATATTTCACGAAAATCATTGATCCAGTCTAATTAATGTATCTAATTAAATCAGATGTTCTTGCACAACAAAATACTGTAGTGAATTTTCAGTTTAGTTATATGCATCAGCATTTTAAGATTGAAATCGTTAAGAATAGACATTTATAGGTCATAGAACGGGAACGAACACAACATAATGAACAACTTAATATTAGCAAAACGATATCCACAGAGTATAATTAGAATCCAGTCCTGTAGGTAAGAAACACTAGCCTCGAAAGATTGAATCATCAGAAGTGTTCCAAATTATCGCACGGATTCCTTAGAAGAAGAAAAAGCGTTCCGACCACCTGTCGAGTTATTTTTCCCTTTTTAGTTCATAATTCTAAGGTAGAGTCTGTGTTCAATAGTGGTGATGGTAGTTTATTAGTCAGAATACAGGATAAGTGCTTCCTTACAAGGGGTGTTAGTCAAATGATGTCATATGACCAAAGCCTTCTGGTGCCTCACCAGTCAGCCCGATTTTGAGTGGTAGGGGCTTGAGAATCCAGCAGGAATTTGTGAAAAACTTGGATGGCATTTGAGATCTACTGTGTGATCCAATATAGGTTTAGTGCTTCCCCTTAAATATATTTATAATATTCTGATAGTAAGGATCATTTGAAGACCTCCCGTCTTCACCTTCCTGAAACGTTTGTCCTGACTGTCATTATCTGTCATCTGTCTAGTAGATATTCCTGGAACCACTTGATCACTTTACCTTGTACTTGTGCTTGCATTTCTGATTTGTGAATCAGTCTTTGGAGGGAATAGTGATAAATACTTTACTGTCCGTGAATATGCAGAAAACCCATCATATCTTTCTTCCTTGATCTCTATTCTTGTCATGAAACTTTAGTAGGAACTTGAAGCAGAAGTTGCCTTCCCTAAATTTATTCCGATTAATTTATAATGAAGACTCTCCATTATAGAATCAATAGTTTCTGATTATCTTTTCCATCTTTTGGACACTCTGATTGTTGCCTGTAATTCAGTGCCTATCTCATGTCACCCTCACCACAATTTTCCAGCTATAGAGTAATTTCTAGTCATCTTTCACTACCCATAGTTATATCGCGTCAGGCCCAATGGCGTAGCTATATTACGTCCTACTTTAAAATGATGATACGATCAAATTTCTGTTATCTCTCTCCAACGTGCTTTCTAGAACCATTATTGCCTCTTCAGTGAATCCTCTGTTTAATTTTTCAGATTCTTTTCTGTTGTTTTTAGCGAGCGCTTCTCAGTAATTCTGGCTTGTTATCTGGTCTTTTAATGTCATCTGTTGTCACTGTTTAGTAGTTTTAGCTTTCTAGCATTTAATGTGTGTAAATTTATATGTACTGACTTTTATGAATTTGCACGGGCTGAGTCTCAGCGTGCACTCATCTAATTGAAGTTGCAGGAGTCGAGCCTCTTAAGTTTGCTGCAGTAACCCCACTTGTTTGATGTGTGCTTCAGGCGAAATGCTTGGAACTATGCTCACACAGAAGTCTTTCTTTTTCAGGGAAGAGTGTAGCAATTGTTCCCTGAGCCAGTAAAATTTCCAAAAGACCATGCCTTCTCCGATTTTCATAACTTTGCATTTGCAGGAGTTAATTTCCAGTAGCAACTTGTCAAACCAATCCTGCAGCTTGTCCAGCTTCCTTTGTATGCTTTTCTGGTAAACTCCTTTTGGTATTCTTCTCATGAGTTTCACATCATCTTTTAGTAGTGGCACTTCAAACACGAATTTCTCTGTCATATCGTTCACATACACTTGAAAAAATACTGGTCCTCTAAGGTACTGCTCCTCTAGCTTCTGTACCAATCCTTGTGGGGAATTGTAACGAATGCCTTCTTGCAATCCAGAAATATGCAGTCCACCTATCATTCTCTCTCCTGCCTAATTTTTGTTACCGTGTCATAGATCTCAATCAGATTTACAAGACAGGATTTACCATCTCAACAACCGCACAAGTTGTTCTTTATGAATCCACTCCTTTCCAAGTTCTTCATTGTTCTTCTGATTATTTCTCCATAACCTTACATAGTATGCATGTTAGTGACACTGTTAGTGACCTTTTTTTTTTTTAGTATTGAGACTACATCCGTTTCTTCAGTCCTCTGAAAGGTGCGTTGTTTCAATCGATTTATAGAAAACTGCAGTTAGTGGTTCACACAGTTCTTCTACTCCTCGCAGAATCCATGTAGAGGTATCTAGTTCACTCACTATTTCCCTCACCTCTCCCCCGGTCGTCAGGATGGTGTTCAGTACCCGTTGGTGCACTTTCTCTCTCTCTCTCTCTCTCTCTCTCTCTCTCTCTCTCTCTCTCTGGCAACATGTGTAATTCCGCTGCGAATTTCTCCATAAATCTTTTAAGCTCCTCACAGATTTCCTGGTCATTCCTAGTGAATAGTCTTCCCCGTGAGTAAGTGTGTGTACTCACCTATTTGTGGTTGCAGGTATCGAACCATAGCTCCTGGCCCCGCTTCTTCACTGATTGTTGCTAGGTCCTCTACCTGCTCCATGAGCTTTATCAAACCTCGTCTTAAAACTATGTATGGTTCCTGCCAGCACTACGTCACTTTCTAGGCTATTCTACTACCTGACAATTCTATGACAAGAAATACTTCCTAACACTCCTTTTACTCATAGGAGTCTTCATCTTCCAATTGTGACACCTAGTTTCTTTGTCCCATCTCTGGAACATCCTGTCTTCGTCCACCATGTCAATTCCTCACAGTATTTTATATGTCGTTATCATGTCTCCCTTGACCCTCCTGTCCTCCAATGTTGTCAGGCCGGTTTCTCTTAACCTTTCTACATAGGACAGTCCCATTAGCTCTGGGACTAGTCTTGTTGGAAACCTTAGCACTCTCTCTAATTTGTTGACGTGCTTGACCAGGTGTGGATTCCAAACTGATGTTACATACTCCAATATGAGCCTGACGTATATGGTGTACAGAGTCTTGAACGATTCCATACTGAGGTATCGGAACGCTGTTCTTAGGTTTGCCAGACGCCCGTATACTGCAGCAGTTATCTGACTGATGTGCGCCTCAGGATATGCACTCGGTATTATACTCACCCCAAGACCTTTTCCTTGAGTGATGTTTGCAGTCTTTGGGCACCTGGACTAAACTCTGTCTGTGGTCTTCTTTGCCCTTCCATGGTATTCATGACTTTGGATTTGGCGAGAATAAATTCAAGGAGACAGTTGTTGGACCAGGCTTGTAGCCTGTCCAGGTCTCTTTGTAGTCCTGCCTGATCCTCGACTGATTTAATTCTCCTCATTAACTTCACATCACCTGCAAACAGGGACACTTCTGAGTCTATCTTTTCCGTTAAGTCATTCATATAAACCAAAAACAGCACAGGTCCTAGGACTGACTCCTGTGGTACCCCGCTCGTCAGAGGCACCCACACTGACACTTCGCCACGTACCATGACTCGTTGTTGCCTCCCTGTCAGGTATTCTCTGATCCATTGTAGTGCCTTTCCTCTTAAGTGTGCCTGATCCTCTAGCTTTTGCATTAACCTCTTGTGAGGAACTGTGTCGAAGGCATTTTAGCAGTCCAAGAAAATGCAGTCTATCCACCCCTCTCTCCCTTGTCTTACTTCTGTTACCTTGTTATAAAACTCCAGAAGGTTTGTGACACAAGATTTTTCTTCCCTGAAACCGTGCTGGTTGTCGTTTATAAGCTTGTGTCTTACTAAGTGCACCACTACTCTCCTCCTGATCTTTTCCTGTAGGTTAATGCCTCGTGTCTGTCTCCTTTTTCAAAAATTGGGACTACATTTGCCATCTTCCATACCTCAGGTAGCTACCCAGTTTCAATGGATGCATGGAAGATTCTTGTTAGTGGCACACACAGCATCTCTGCTCCATCTCTAAGGACCCATGGAATGATGTCTGGTCCCACCGCTTTGAGGTATGAAGTTCACATAGCAGGTTCACCTCCTCTGTTGTGTGTATTTCATCCAGCACTTATGGGTGTACCTCCCTATTCTGAATTCCTGGAGTCCTTCCTGTCTTCACTGCAAATACTTCGTTAAATCTCATGTTGAGCTCCTCACATACCTTTTGGTCGTTTCATGTGAACTCCCCACCTTCCTTCCTCAGCCTGATTACCTGGTCCTTCACTGTTGTTTTCCTCCTGATGTGGCTATACATCAGCTTCAGGTCAGACTTGACTTTCGATGCTATGTCATTTTCGTACTGTCGCTGAGCCTCCCTTCCTATCTGCGCATATTCGTTTCTGGCTCTTCAGCTAATCTCTTTGTGTGTGTGTGTGTGTGTACTCACCTAGTTGTACTCACCTAGTTGAGGTTGCGGGGGTCGAGTCCGAGCTCCTGGCCCCGCCTCTTCACTGATCGCTACTAGGTCACTCTCCCTGAGCCGTGAGCTTTATCATACCTCTGCTTAAAGCTATGTATGGATCCTGCCTCCACTACATCGCTTCCCAAACTATTTGACTTACTGACTACTCTGTGGCTGAAGAAATACTTCCTAACATCCCTGTGATTCATCTGTGTCTTCAGCTTCCAACTGTGTCCCCTTGTTACTGTGTCCAATCTCTGGAACATCCTGTCTTTGTCCACCTTGTCAATTCCTCTTAGTATTTTGTATGTCGTTATCATGTCCCCCCTATCTCTCCTGTCCTCCAGTGTCGTCAGGTTGATTTCCCTTAACCTCTCCTCGTAGGACATACCTCTTAGCTCTGGGACTAGTCTTGTTGCAAACCTTTGCACTTTCTCTAATTTCTTCACGTGCTTGGCTAGGTGTGGGTTCCAAACTGGTGCCGCATACTCCAATATGGGCCTAACGTACACGGTGTACAGGGTCCTGAATGATTCCTTATTAAGATGTCGGAATGCTGTTCTGAGGTTTGCCAGGCGCCCATATGCTGCAGCAGTTATTTGGTTGATGTGCGCTTCAGGAGATGTGCCTGGTGTTATACTCACCCCAAGATCTTTTTCCTTGAGTGAGGTTTGTAGTCTCTGGCCCCCTAGACTGTACTCCGTCTGCGGTCTTCTTTGCCCTTCCCCAATCTTCATGAATTTGCACTTGGTGGGATTGAACTCCAGGAGCCAATTGCTGGACCAGGTCTGCAGCCTGTCCAGATCCCTTTGTAGTTCTGCCTGGTCTTCGATCGAGTGAATTCTTCTCATCAACTTCACGTCACCTGCAAACAGGGACACCTCAGAGTCTATTCCTTCCGTCATGTCGTTCACAAATACCAGAAACAGCACTTGTCCTAGGACTGACCCCTGTGGGACCCCAATGGTCACAGGTGCCCACTCTGACACCTCGCCACGTACCATGACTCGCTGCTGTCTTCCTGACAAGTATTCCCTGATCCATTGTAG
This sequence comes from Cherax quadricarinatus, assembly GCF_038502225.1. Taxonomy (NCBI): domain Eukaryota; kingdom Metazoa; phylum Arthropoda; class Malacostraca; order Decapoda; family Parastacidae; genus Cherax; species Cherax quadricarinatus. The sequence goes on along the minus strand of NC_091299.1, from coordinate 52,202,054 downwards.
TGCCTTCCCTGTTATCCCTGCTTGGTCCTCCCGTTTTTGCACCAATCTCTTGTGTGGAACTGTGTCAAACGCCTTCTTACAGTCCAAGAAAATGCAATCCACCCACCCCTCTCTCTCTTGTCTTACTGCTGTCACCATGTCATAGAACTCCAGTAGGTTTGTGACACAGGATTTCCCGTCCCTGAAACCATGTTGGCTGCTGTTGATGAGATCGTTCCTTTCTAGGTGTTCCACCACCCTTCTCCTGATAATCTTCTCCATGATTTTGCATACTATACATGTCAGTGACACTGGTCTGTAGTTTAATGCTTCATGTCTGTCTCCTTTTTTAAAGATTGGGACTACATTTGCTGTCTTCCATGCCTCAGGCAATCTCCCTGTTTCGATAGATGTATTGAATATTGTTGTTAGGGGTACACATAGCACCTCTGCTCCCTCTCTCAATACCCATGGGGAGATGTTATCTGGCCCCATTGCCTTTGAGGTATCTAGCACACTCAGAAGCCTCTTCACTTCTTCCTCGGTGGTGTGCACTGTGTCCAGCACTTGGTGGTGTGCCCCACCTCTCCGTCTTTCTGGAGTCCCTTCTGTCTCCTCTGTGAACACTTCTTTGAATCTCTTGTTGAGTTCTTCACATACTTCACGGTCATTTCTTGTTGTCTCTCCTCCTTCCTTCCTTAGCCTGATTACCTGGTCCTTGACTGTTGTTTTCCTCCTGATGTGGCTGTACAACAGTTTTGGGTCAGATTTGGCTTTCGCTGCTATGTCATTTTCATATTGTCTTTGGGCCTCCCTTCTTATCTGTGCATATTCGTTTCTGGCTCTACGACTGGTCTCCTTATTCTCCTGGGTCCTTTGCCTTCTATATTTCTTCCATTCCCTAGCACACTTGGTTTTTGCCTCCCTGCACCTTTGGGTAAACCATGGGCTCATCCTGGCTTTTTCATTATTCCTGTTACCCTTGGGTACAAACCTCTCCTCAGCCTCCTTGCATTTTGTTGCTACATATTCCATCATCTCATTAACTGGCTTCTCTGCCAGTTCTCTGTCCCACTGAACCCCGTTCAGGTAGTTCCTCATTCCTGTGTAGTCCCCTTTCTTGTAGTTTGGCTTCATTCGTCCTGGCCTTCCTGCTTCTCCCTCCACTTGTAGCTCTACTGTGTATTCGAAGCTTAAAACCACATGGTCACTGGCCTCAAGGGGTCTTTCGTATGTGATGTCCTCGATATCTGCACTACTCAAGGTGAATACTAAGTCCAGCCTTGCTGGTTCATCCTCTCCTCTCTCTCTTGTAGTGTCCCTTACGTGTTGGCACATGAAGTTTTCCAGTACCACCTCCATCATCCTAGCCCTCCATGTATCTTGGCCCCCATGTGGGTCCAAGTTCTTCCAATCGATCTCCTTGTGGTTAAAGTCACCCATGATCAGGAGCTTTGCCCTGCATGCATGAGCTCTTCTGGCCACTCTAGCCAGTGTATCAACCATCGCTCTATTGCTCTCGTCGTACTCTTGCCTTGGCCTCCTGCTGTTCTGTGTTGGGTTATACATCACTGCTATTACCACCTAGGGACCTCCATAGTGAAGTGTTCCCGCTATGTAATCACTTTCTTCTCCGCTGTCTCGTCTCTCCAGCTCATCAAAATTCCAGCGATTTTTGATCAGCAACGCCACTCCTCCACCCCCCCTGTTCCCTCTGTCTTTCCTCAGGATTTGGTATCCCGTTGGAAAGATGGCATCTGTTATCATACCTGTAAGCTTGGTTTCTGTGAGAGCTATGATGTCCGGTGATGCTTCTTTGACTCTTTCATGCCACTCCTCCCACTTATTTGTTATTCCATCAGCATTTGTGTACCATGCCTTCAGTTTCCTTTCCTGTGTGTGTGTGTGTGTGTGTGTGTGTGTGTGTGTGTGTGAGTGTGTGTGTGTGAGTGTGTGTGTGTGTGTGTGTGTGTGTGTGTGTCTGTGTGCGCGCGCGCACGCACTCACGTTTTTGTGGTGGCAGGCGTGGAATCTCAGCTCCTCACACCGCCTACAATGGTCGGTCGTTAACGGATTTCCTCTCATGTCTACGTGAGACCAATAGTTCCTGCTTTGAAAAATAGATAACGATCTCACCTCTGCCCCCATACTCCAAAATGGATCCTACATATGTCGTATATAGTGTATTAAATGACTGGAGTTAAATTCTAATTAACTTTCTAGGCAAATGGAACACCCTAGGTCACTATTGGGACTAAAGCATCCCCGAGACTATAATATTTTGTTTCTGTAAAAATTGACTAAATTTCAAAATACAGTGATAATTAGCTATTAATTGAAAGTAATTACTATTAGAACCCAGGCACAATAAGGCCTGTTATCCTGGGTGTAAAGGGGAGCAAGGAGCAGAACACAGCTGAATGACTTTGAATTATATTTTCCTTCACCAAGCGCAATAGTAAGTATTTACAAGTATGTAGATTATATACAGTTTGAAATGTATGTGTACAACACGGATAATCAAAGTCAAAGACACAGCCTGGAGACAGAATGGACAACCGTGCTCAATCAGCTCTAGAATGGAAATGACGAGGTGAGTGGTGACCAGGCCACCGCCACAATTGCCAGATCCACCTTCTCACTGGCTGAACCTAGTTACTGATCGGACGATGGGGCCCAATCATCCGATCCTTAGTACCCGGTTCGCTGGTTGGGGAGATAGCCTTTCAATGAGGGTGTGTACATGTGCCGAATAAAGGTTGCATACTCTTTGCATGCCACAATTACTAAAAAGAATTTGCATCTTGGAGAGGTCTTAGCCCCATAAGCCCCACAGGCTGCCCCCACTGGCTGCCTCACTGACTGCCACATTGGCTGGCCCGCTTGCTGCCCCACTGGCTAACCCACTGCTGAGCCACTGGCTGCCCCACTTTTTGCCCCACTGTATCAGAGCAATCGTACAGTTTGTCTAGATCCATTTGCAATCTTTCCGGATATGCTCTTGTATGTACTCTCATTTGTTTTGCATCGTTTGAAACAAGGACACATCTGAGTGTTTTTATCTGTCTTTCCGATGATATATATATATATATATATATATATATATATATATATATATATATATATATATATATATATATATATAAATAAATATATATATATATATATATATATATATATATATATATATATATATATATATATATATATATATATATATATATATATATATAAGGTGGGTGGCACGTTGAGATATCTGTGGAGACACGAAACGTTATCCATAAAGTCAAAGGAGGGAATGTGCGAGAGTATAGTAGTACCAACACTCTTATATGAGAAGCATGGGTTGTAAATGCTGCAGCAAGGAGGAGGCTGGAGGCAGTTTCTTGAAAATGTGAGAAGTCACGAAAGCACCTGTTTACTGTTATCTTATTGTGTGGTTGTATATATATATATATATATATATATATATATATATATATATATATATATATATATATATATATATATATATATATATATATATATATATATATATAGAGAGAGAGAGAGAGAGAGAGAGATACATAGATAGGAAACAGTTCAACTGCTAGTACTGACCCTTGTGGAACATAACTCGACCCACTCGCCCATTCCGACAACTCGTGCCAGACAATAACTCGCTGTTATCTTCCTTTTAAACCATGCAAGACTATTGCTTGTGAATACACTCATTTTCAGGCACTCCACTACTCTTCTGATAATCTTATACATAACCTTATGTACTATGCATATCTGTAGATTAATACTACTTCCCTTCAATTTCTAAATTTCGCTGCTATATTCGTTATTTTCCACACTTCCAGAAGCTGTCCTGTTTCAATAGACGTTTTGAAGCTCGTAGCTAGTAGTACACTACTACTACCACTACTTCTTCTTCTTCTTCTTCTTCTTCCTCCTCCTCCTCTCTCTCTCTCCCTCTCTCTCTGTCTCTGTCTCTCTCTGTCTCTCTCTCAATCTATAGAGGGATGTCTGGTCCCACTGATTTTGAGGATCTAGTTTCCTCACCTCTTTTCACTAATAACACCACGGAGATCCTTTAATTAAGTTCCTCGCAGACTTCCTTGTCATCCGTAGTTAGCTTCCCATCATTCGTCTCTACTCTTGCTAGCTGTTAACTCATTGTCTTTATAGATTATATATATATATATATATAGTCTTCAGAATTCCAAAATTTTGTCATCCTGAAAATATCAGTTAGCTTTCTTTCTTCCTCTGCGGCGTTCTTTGCTTTCTATTTTTTTCTTCGACTCTCTTGCACTATTAACTATTGCTTCCCCTGCACCAAAGCTTTTCCTAGTTCTTCTCTGTCTTCCATCACTTTTCAGCTCATACTCTATTTCATTTGTAACCATTTCAGCTAGCTCCTGTACCCATGACACTTCAATGCTAGATGACTTGCATAACGGGGCCTCTCATGTTTCCTATATCAGCGTTATTATATTAAATACAAAGCCATGCCTCGCTGGTTCATTCCCTCTTCACTTTCTGGTACACAAATAACACGCACATAGAAGAAAGGAACTTACGACGACGCTTCGGTTCGACTTCGACCGTCGTAAGCTCCTCTCTTCTATGTGCGGGTTATTTGTGCATCGTTCCAGTCACGGTATTGTGCTTTATTTTTGTCACTTTCTGGTAGTGTCGTTGACATGCTCACACTTGAAGTTTCCCATCGCCTCCTTGAACTACTTAGCTCTCCATAATACTGACCCTTTATGATATTCCATATTCTGCCAGTCTGTTTCCTTGCGGTAGAAATCTCCCAGATCATTAGATTTTGTGTTTGCTTTTCCAGCTACCTCCCCTATCGTGTTCATCAATGTTTTGCTGTTGCCATATTCCCATATAGTCTCCTGCTGTTTAACGGTGAGTCACACATCACTGCCAGTTGAGAATATTCATACTCAGCAGTCATTTAAGTAATCCACCTCCTCTGTTTCTCTGTTAATTCTCAGTAAATATTTGATATATTGCTGAGAATATTACATCTGTCATTGCTTCTATGAGCTTTGTCTCCATTTATGCTATGACGTTCGGGAATACTTCCACGTTCTGCTCTCTCCTTCTGTTACTCTCGTTTGTTTTTCCGTCTGCATTTATATTCCACATTTTGGTTCTTTTGTGTTTCAGTGCACTAGTACGTAGGTTCCTCCAGTACTGATCCTTGCCCATGTGTTATTGAAGAAGATGGAGGTATAGGGGAGCGTGGGGGGTTGGGGTTAAGGATAAGCGATGATTGTAAAGATTTCTCTTCGGTTGGAAAGGGGCTGAGACCATGAATGCAGGTCAGGGAAGGCAGGAAGGGTGGGGAGCCAGAGAAAGGTGGGAGGCAGGGGGATTGGATCAGTAGAGGTTGGGAGAAAGCAATGTGCTTTGGGAGAGGTTAGGATCGAGGGTTTAGATGGGGGAAGATTGGGGGGTAGAGTATAATTTGCTGGGAGTTATTATCTGTTCTGTTCTGTCATAATTGAAGTACACATGATGAAATCTTTTCCGCCAATTTAGCAGTGGTTACTGTTTCAAGATTAGGTCTCTTTATATTACTGTTGTAAGGGTCAGTTTGACTGATCGTATTTTGCCCCTTGTCACTACCTGTCTGTTTAATGATATTTTGAATCACTTTTTCGTCGGCTGTCTATATCTCATATTCGGCTGTTCTTCAACCTCCTGAGAGTCATGGATAAACAACAGTATCTTTCTTTCCTTTTCCACCAGAATTTTCGGTCTTTTGTTGTCAGGTTCTTTGCCCTTGCTGTTACTCATATCAACTCTTCATCTCCAGTTGCGTGGGAGCATTTCTGCAACGCTCTTTTATACTCTCTCTTCCCATCCATGTCTCCTTACGTTTTGCATTTAGCTCTCCTTTCTCTTACCTCCTTCCCGTCATCTCATCTTGTTTCATCTTCAGCTTAAAGAGATCTTCTCCCAGGATAAGTACCTTTTCTTCAACAGCAATTGCCTTTCTAACCTGTTTTTTTTGCCTGCTACCAGTAGTTCATTTTTCTTTCCTCGAATCTGTTTAAGATGATCGTGGAGCTTTTCTTCTACTCTTCCTCCAACATTCGTCTGAATCCAGCAAACATCAGTTCTTTCACTGTCCTCTGCCTTCCTGATTCTAACTTCTCTGCACCTACATACTGTTTATTTGGACTTTGATATTTTATTTCTTTTATCAGCGAGTTTTGTCAGTTAGGTAAGATAACTTTAACTACGTGCAGAGGATAGGAAATATCTAAACCCTGCTATAGCCAATGATGTGGGACAAGTCGGTACTATACAGTTAGAGGTGAAAAAATGTATTGAGGATGATTGTGTATATGTGTGGGCATGTGTATATGTGTGGGTATGTGTGTGTGGATGTGTGAGTGTGTTTATTTTTGCATGCATGTATACAATCTATGGAGGTCTGAGTTAGCTTTTAGGCAAGGATTTACGAATGTCCATTTTAGTGTTATTTAATGAATGCTTAACATTTTATAAGTCCTGGCGCTTAAGCTTTACCATTGGGATGTTTCAACGTAAGTATTTTTGTATTTTTCTCTATGCTGTGTGTGCTAAATAATGTTGTGGGTGGTGTGCCGCCTCCTCATTATTCTTTACTATCAACCAAAAGTTCTGGTCTGTGGTACATGAACCAGACAAGTATGTGTGGTGATTGCCGTCACCAAGTTTTTTCTAACAGTTCGTTACACCTTTTATGAGACTGAATTAATGTCTCACATCATTGCTTCTTCAGTTACCATCTATGTCCTCTGGCTTCGTCTCCTCGCTGCTCATACAGCCTGTACTCACCATAATGGGTGTTATATTTAGCAACACATGATTTAGCTCATGATCTTCTTTGATATTCTCTTCCTAATTGCATTTTCTCAACATTTCGGTAATTATTTTCTTGAGAACTGTAAGACGTTCTGGTGAGTCTTGTATGCTTAATATGGTGGGTGCTCCATGCAGGTAATGTATCCTCCAAGATGTGCCTAAATGACACTCTTTTGTATGTATGTATATTTTTATGAATGGGGTATCGAAGCTAAAACCTTGGGTACTTTCAAATTTATGTTGGATATATGCATGAGTGAGAGGGGATGGATTTGAGTGGGACTTGCACATTAGTAAATAGATTTATTAAAGCTTCTCCACTGTCTCTTCTTTCCAGCTCATCAAAATCCAATCGGTTTTCAACCAGCAGTGCCACTCCTCCACCCCCTTCTGTTCCCTCTGTCTTTCATCAGGATCTGATATCTTGTTGGAAAGATGGCATCTGTTATCATACCTGTGAGCTTGGTTTCTGTGAGAGCTATGATGTCCGGTGATGTCTCTGACACTTTCGTGCCATTCCTCCCACTTATTTATTATTCCATCAGCGTTGCTGTACCACACCTTCAGTTTCCTCTCCAATTCTGTGTTTTGGGGGGTCTGTGAGGGTGGGGGACCTGGCAGTTTACTGTGGGATTTTATAACTGAGTGTTGGGTGGGAGCTATGGGTGTGGATTGTGGTTTGTGCTGGGACAGCGTGATTGGTTGTGGGGTTCTGGGGATGTTTCTGTGTGTACTTGCTCTTGTTGCTCTGCCCTGCTCCAGTTGTCCTCTACTGATTCTGTCCTTGTCTCTCCTCCTAGCTCTTTTCGCTTTTGAGTCCTCTTCCTCAGCTGCTGTCGTTGTGGTTGTGCTCTATCTCGGTCTAGGAACACCTTCTTTTATTCTGCCGAGTCCTTCAACCGTGGTTTCTCTTGGATGATCCTGTACCACACTGTTTCTGTACACCCCATTCTCTGAAAATTTACAATCTTTGACATGTCCTCTTCACCTATTTCTATGATGTTCTCAATCTCCTTTCTTTCTGCCTGCTGCCTTTCAGTGTGTGTCCTTCGCTTGCTCTCCTGAAGTCCATGAAAAACACTCTGGAGCAGGGTTTGCGACCCGCAGCTACCAGCAACCCAGGGCCTAAACTGTATCTCAACATGCACCTGATACCACAAACATAGGTGTTTTGTACAGTATGCCTTGCAGAAGGCTTCCATCTTGGCAGCAGCTGTATGATGACTCTTGCTGCTCCTCCCTGGTTCCTCTGTTCTCCACTTCAGTTATTCTGTTCTCATTACCAGTTTCAGTTCTTATTTACCACACTTATCACTTGTTATATGCTATATTATGTATGACAATATGAGTAACAGTCCTTCAGGATACACACGACATACTGTGAGCAACACCTTTATGCTTAGTCACTAACCGCTTCCCTGCTCCTGGCACTCTCCTACATTATTTCTACACTAATATCTTACCTTTTTCTCTACGGTTTTGTTAATTCCCCTCAGTGATGTACGTTCACTGCAATTCACAAACCACTTCCTTTATGACACCATCCAGTAACGGCCGTTATTCTGGCCACTATGTACTTGACACAATTGTCTATATTTTTCTCTTCTTGATCACTTATGTTTCCCTTATGCAGGGTTTAAATGATTATATGATTTAAAATTTTGGACACGCCTGTGTTCCGCACTCTATTCTCTCTGGGGCCGTCAGTAAAATGCAAAATTAACGGAGCTCAACACGCGTGACTTCTTTACCCGCGGTGAATGTACTCACCTAATTGTACTCGCCTAATTGTGGTTGCAGGGGTCGAGGCTCTGCTCCTGGCTCCCCCTCTTCACTGATCGCTACTAGGTCCTCTCTCTGCTTCCTGAGCTTAGTCATACCTCGTCTTACAGCTATGTATGGCTCCTGCCTCCACTACATTACTTGCTAGGTTATTCCACTTCCTGACGACTCTGTGACTGAAGAAATACTTCCTAACATCCCTATAACTCGTCTGAGTCTTCAGCTTCCAATTATGACCCCTTGTTTTGGTGTCCCCTCTCTGGAACAACCTGTCTCTGTCTACCTTATCTACTTCATGCAGCATTTTGTATGTCGTTATCATGTCTTCCTTGACCCTCCTGTCCTCCAATGTCGTCAGTCCGATGTCCCTTAACCTTTCTTCGTAGGACATACCCCTGAGCTCCGGATCTAGCCTTGTTGCAAACCTTTGCACTTTCTCTAATTTCTTGAAGTGCTTGACCAGGTGTGGGTTCCAAACTGGTGCTCCATACTCCAGTATGGGCACTGTACACAGTACACAGTGTACAGTGTCTTGAACGATTCCATACTAAGGTATCGGAACGCTATTCTCAGGTTTGCCAGGTGCCCATGTGCTGCAGCAGTTATCTGGTTGATGTGTGCCTCCGGAGACATGCTCGGTGTTATGGTCACCCCAAGATCTTTCTCCTTAAGCGAGGTTTGCAGTCTTTGTCCACCTAGTCTATACACTGCCTGCGGTCTTCTTTGCCTTTCTCCGATCTTCCTGACTTTGCATTTGGCAGGGTTGAATTCAAGAAGTCATTTGCTGGACCAGGTGTCCAGTCTGTCCAGGTCTCTTTGAAGTCCTGCCTAATCCTCTTCTGATTTAATTCTCTTCACATCATCTTCGAACAGGGACACCTCTGAGTCTATCCCTTCCATCGTGTCATTCACATATACCAACAATAGCACTGGTCCTAGGACCGACCCCTGTGCGACCCCACTCGTCACAGGTGCCCACTGTGATACCTCATCCCGTACCATGACTCGTTGTTGCCTCCCTATCAGGTATTCTCTGACCCATTGCAGTGCCCTTCCTGTTATACGCGCCTGATCCTCTAGTTTCTGCACTAGTTGCTTGTGAGGAACAGTGTCGAAGGCCTTGCAGTCCAAGAAAATGCAATCAACCGACCCCTCTCTCTCGTGTCGCACCTCTGTAACTTTTTCATAAAACTCCAGAAGGTTTGTGACACAGGATTTGCCTTCCTTGAATCCGTGCTGGTTGTTGTTTATAATCTTGTTCCGTTCCAGGTGCTCCACCACTCCTCCTGATAATCTTCTCCATGACTTTGCATACTATACACGTCAGTAACACTGGTCTGTAATTTAGTGCCTCTTTTCTGTCACCTTTTTTTATAAATGGGAACTACATTTGCAGTCTTCCATACCTCAGGTAGTTGCCCAGTTTCAAGGGACAAGTTGAAGATTGTGGTTAATAGCACACACAGTATATCTGCTCCTTCCCTGAGGACCTACGGGGAGATGTCCGGTCCCATTGCCTTTGAGGTATCAAGGTCATTTAGCAGCTTCTTCACCTCCTCCTCAGTTGTGTGCATATCATCCAGCACTTGTTGGTCTGTTCCCTGTTGGTGTCCCCCTCTGTCCTGTTTTCCCAGAGTCTGTCCTGTCTCCACTGTGAATACTTCCTTAAATCTCATGTTGAGCTCCTCGCATACCTCTAGATCGTTTCTTGTGAGTTCCTCACCTTCCTTCCTCAGCCTGATCACCTGGTCTTTGACTGTCCTCTTTCTCCTAATGTGGCTAAACAGCATTTTCGGGTCAGACTTGGCTTTCGATGAAATGTCGTTCTCGTACTGTCGCTGGGCCTCTCTCCTTATCTGTGCACATTCGTTTCTGGCTCATCGACTGTTTTCCTTGTTTTCCTGGGTCCTTTGCCTTCTATACCTCTTCCATTCTCTAATGCACTTAGTTTTTGCCTCCCTGCATCTTCGGTAAACCAAGGGCTCGTTTTGGTCTTCCCATTGTTTCTGCTGCCCTTGGGAACAAACCTTTCGTCTGCCTCCTTGCATTTTGTTGTTACATATTCCATCATTTCATTTACTGACTTTCCTGCAATTTCTCTGTCCCACTGCACCTCCGGCAGGAAGTTCCTCATACCTGTGTAGTTCCCCCTTTTATAGATTGGCTTTTCCCATTCGACTCCTGTTACTCTACTCTGTAATCAAAACTCTGGACTACGTGGTCACTAGCTCCGAGGGGCCTGTCCTATGTGATGTCATCAATGTCTGAGCTACTCAGGGTGAACACAGGGTCCAGTCTTGCTGGTTCATCCTCCCTCTCTCTCTGGTAGTGTCCCTGATCTGTGGAGCTATATCTGATCGGCATGTTAGCCCCAGATTTGAACAACATTATTACCAAGATTGTCCTTCTAGTAGGATGCCAGTCAGTGGTTTAGATATACTAAATGAACGTAATTTCTGTTTAATTAAACTGGCTTCAAGACAGGTTCTGGCTTGTCACTTTCTGTGATGTGGTTTGACGTTTTGCCGTCTTCTAAGGTGTGTTTGTCCTGATGAACTACGTATGTGTTGTTGATGTTACGAGTCTTACAAGCATATTGGTGTTTCTGAATTCTGGTTTTAATCCTGTGTTAAGTTTCACCAATGTACAGTTCGTAACAACTACTAGAAGGGATATATATTGTATATTCAGTCAGGGGTTTACTAATCTCATTTTTATAAACATTAAGACAATGGAAGAAATATAATAAGAGCATACATAGGTTAAAGAATAGGTAAATCTAAAACAGAACTTAAATAATGTAAATTAAATAAAAACGACGATTATAGTCAGTATATTATTTATTCTTATGCCTAAAGTGCTAATATAACTGAGATGTAAAGTGGCATTGTAGAGAGGCGGTGGTGAGCTAGGTGGAGGTGATACAGGTGAAAGTAATCTCCTGGAAGGTTAGTTGGTGAGAGTTGAGTGATAGATGGTAGGGTCACTGGTAGAGTTTTGGCTAATGTTAGTGCCCAGGTTGAAATGGAGTTTGCAAAATGGTCTCAAAGGAGTGATTGTCTGAGAAGAGTTGGAATGGTTTTATGTGACAGATGGGGTTCCACAAGGATCATGAACGCTACTATTTCTTATATACATGAACGAGATAACAGAAGGGGTAGTCAGATGTATTTCTGCTTGCAGATTTAAAATTAATGGGAATACAAAGAGGTGAACACTAGAATTGACTAGAAAGTGTAATGGTATGAAGATTGAGGATAGGAAAAAAAAATCAGAGGGCGTACAGGCTCGGGCAGCAAAGGTTTTATCCCTCCCACAGGATTGGGGCGAGCATTGTACCCAGTATATCGCACCACCAATACTACTACCAACCATCACACAACCACCACAAAGACCATCACCACTATCATCATCATTACTACCAAACAACGCACCACCACCACCACCACAACCTTCACAACGAACCGACACACCACCGCTACAAGCACCACCCCCCACTACAACCAACACACCATTACCACCACTGCAAACTAACACTCTACCACCACCACCACTACCAACCAACACACCACCACCAACACTACCGCTACCAACTAACACACCACCATCACCACTACCAATCAGCATATCACTACTAACAAACACACCACCACCACCACAGCTACCACCACCACTACTACCAGCCAACACACCACCACCACCACTACCAACCATCACACCACCATCATAACCGCCACCACCACTATCATCACTACTACCAAACAAAGCACCACCACCACCACAACCTCCACAACCAACCAACACACCACCATCCCCCACTACCAATCAACATACCACTACCACCACCACTACTAACCAACACACCACCACCACCACAGCTACCACCACCACTACTACCAGCAAACACACCACCACCACCACTACCAACCATCACACCACCATTATAACCACCGCCACCATTATCATCATCGCTACTACCAAACATCGCACCACCACCACCATAACCTCCACTACCAGCCAACAAACCACCATCACCACCACTATAAAATAACACACCACCACCACCACCACTACCATCACTACTACCATCAACACACCAACACCACCACTACCAACCAACACATTGTCACCACCGCCACCACTACCAACCAACACACCACCACTATCACTACCACTATTACCAACCATTACACCACCCCTGCCATCATCACTACTTCCAACCAACACACCACCATTACAAGCACTACTACCACCACCACCACTGCCACCACCGCTACCAACCAATACACCACAAACACTACCACCACCACTACTGCCACCACCACTACCGACCAACACACCACCACCACCAACATTACGAACCAACACACCACCACCACTAAAACAACCACCACCACCACCAACCAGCGCACCACCACAAACACCGCCTTAAGTACCACAACCACTACCTCTACCAAACAACACGCCACCACTAACAACCAACCCACCAGTACTACCACCACTACCACCACAACTACCACCACCACTACTACTAACAACCAACAAACCACCACCACCACTATCACTACCACCACCAACACTACTACCAACGAACATATCACCACTACCAACCAATACACCACCACCACTACCACCATGAACCAATACACCACCACCACTACCAGCTAATACACCGCTACCAACCAACCCACCAGCAATACCACCTCTACCACCACCACCACTGCTACCAACCATCACACCACCACCACCACTACTGACACCACTACCACCACCACTGCCAGCTGACACACCACCACCACTACCACTACATTGTCCTCATCGCTCTCGGGTCGTGTGGACCTACTGTGCAGACGCTCCTGAGTTACCTGGCTGGAGTGGTGTGAGGTGGTGCTGTCGCGCCTCTGCTGACAATATAGGAGTACTGCTGTTGTCAAAATGGCTGTTAGTCTAAGACGCCGGATTAATACTGTCGGCATAGAACTACTTCGAGGAACGATTACGCCTAGTTCTGCGCAAGTCTTATTACCCATGATCATCCGGGAGACGTATGGCATACAAGATGGTGACTTATATGGGGTTGCATTAAATGGAGCCCAAAGAATTTTCGTGAAACTGCTAACGGCGACGGTCTGTGAATCGTTGGTCACCCGGTTTCAGGACGTGAGTCTTACCGTCACACCAGCTGTCTGTGTGAGAATGATTGATGTTTCACAGCATTATACGTGGATCAAGATATGCAAAGTTCCCTTTGAGGTGGACGAGGCAGATATCAGGAAAGTTTTTGAGAAGTATGGAATGGTTCATTATGCTCAGCATGGTACGTGGGTGGTAGGCGCCTATGCTGGTTTGCCAGAGGGTACTTTCAACCTCAAAATGACTTTGAGATACCCAATACCGTCCTATGTTTATCTACAAGAATTCAGGATGCAGGTCATGGTTATGTATCCAGGGCAACGACGTACGTGCCGCCTATGTGGTGAGTATGATCACATAGCGGCGACTTGTGACAAGCGGAGGCATGTGCCTGGACGTGTGGTGGACGTCGCAGCCCCTGCTTCAAAGATGGCAGGTGTGGAACAACCATCAGATAGAGGGCGTGGTATTTTGTGGAGTGAGATAGTGGATCAGGCACACAGGACTGGAGGTGGGTTGGAGTCCCTCACCCAGTTGCCTGACCTGGTGTCTCCTCCTGTGGATAAGGAGCAGCAACAACAGGAGCAGGTTATTGAGATTGAGGAGGAATTGGTGGAGGTTTTGAAGACTTTGTCACTGCCTGATGGGGACATTACATCTGAGCTAGGTGTCATTGGACAAGAATTATCTGCTTTTACTGTTCAAGATGGACTGTTTAATTACCTCATCACCCCTTTTGGCTTATGTAACGCGGCTTCTTCATTCCAACGTATAATGAACGACTTGACCCACAACTTAGACGGAGTAGAAGCTTACCTTGACGACTCAGTGGTGTACAGTGACGAGTGGGAACAACACTTGATGCATATCAGAGCATTGTTTGAGAGACTGGCGCACTACAACTTCACTGTTAACTTAGCTAAATGTAGTCTAGGCTTTTGTATCGGCCAAGGTGAGGTTGCTCCTATTGAGGCTAAGGTTCATGCTATTTCTGCATTTCCAGTGCCACAGGATAGGAAGAGAGTACAGAGATTCTTGGGTATGGCAGGATATTATCACAGGTTCTGTCCAAACTTTTCTCAGATTGCTGCTCCTCTCACTGAGCTTACTAGTAGCAAAGTTCATTTCATCTGGACTAGAGATTGTTCAGACTCATTCAAAAGGTTTAAGCGTCTGCTCTCCTCTGCTACGGTGTTGAGGAGTCCTGATTTCAATCTTCCCTTCTTTTTACATATAGATGCGAGTGGTTATGTAGTGGGCGCTGTGCTGCTCCCACAGTCAACATCCACTGACATTCTCCATCCTATATGTTACTATTCATCTAAGCTCAAACGACACCAGAAAAATTGTGCCACTATTGAGAAAGAGGCTCTAGCTCTTGTGATGTCCTTGGAACATTTTGACGTGTATTTGGGCACTTCCCAATTTAAAATTAACGTTTTTTCAGACCACAATCCACTCACTTACATAAACACAGTGAAGAGTAAAAATGCTAGGATCATGAGGTGGGCTCTCAGAATCCAGCCTTGCTCTATTAGTATGCAACATATCAGTGGTCATTGTAATGTAATTGCTGACGCTCTGTCACGTCCTTAATTATCAGTTACATTTAAATTAACGTAATTTTATGCCCAGATACCTTTTGTTACTTGCTATGTCAAATTCAGTAAAGTAACGTAATCTCTCCAGCCCATGTTAGCTATGTATACTCATGTCATGTTTAATTATTCTATTTATATATTCACAGTAGTGGTGATATGTGTGTGTGATGAGGAGACAGTTGGAGACAGAAGCTGAGTGTTGAGTGTGTAGTTATGTGGGCAATGTTACTGACTGGCGGAACACTCCTGCCGCAGACCCCCCCCCCTCACTACACACCTTATGCTTCCTCATACGCAGATGTCCATACTGCCTCGCATTCTACTACCACTACTTAAGAGTGGAATGCTGTCTCCTGTCTATCACACAAGACTATTGTTCATATGCAGACTCAAACTACTATGATCGAGCCTCTACGTGTCATGCTTGCATACGCTATCCTGTCTCTACACTGATGTACATAACCACGAGTATGCTGAGATAAGATGTGTACTGCCCTTGTACCAGGGGCATAACTTATAGTGATATAGACACTGTAAAACGTAAAGTGCTTGGCACAAGAGTGACTCTGGACTTCGATATAAAATTGTATTATTAAAGTGACATGAGTTATAAGAGTAATAATGTGAAAGACATTAACGCAACTCCTAGTGCGACCGTTTGTCGTGTTGGGGGTGTTGCGACCCCTGAATGGGTCACAATGTACATAATGTATATTACCTTTTCATATAATTTTATATTGCTTATATTTGCGATAATAGCTAAATCGTAAATATATTGCTTTGTATTATTATTTGACTTATTTATATTATTAGGCAGGATGTAATATATATATATATATATATATATATATATATATATATATATATATATATATATATATATATATATATATATGTCGTGCCGAATAGGCAGAACTTGCGATCTTGTCTTAAATAGCAACGCTTATCTTGCCATATAGGACAGGTGAAAATTTGTGTATGCAATAATTTCGCCAAAATCATTCTGAACCTAACGAAAAAAATACATTTCACTGTGTTTGTTTAGTATTAAATTATTATAAACAAATCTAAAATATATTTAGTTGGGTTAGGCTAAAATAAATTTTTCTTGTTATAATAAGGTTAGGTAAGTTTTCTAAGATACTTTTGGTGCAAAATTATAATATTTTACATCAACATTAATGAAAAAATGTATCTTTAAATGTATAAGAGAAAATTTTAGAAAGGACTTAATTTTAAATGAGTTCTTTCTAATTGACCAGTTTTACATATTCGGCACGACATATATATATATATATATATATATATATATATATATATATATATATATATATATATATATATATATATATATATATATATATATTCAGTGCTCATAGTTCAAGTCTTGATTGTCTAACTACTGTAATTATCGCTTGTTGCTCGTTTCCCTGCCGGCTTCTCGGTGTTGCTGGGCAGCAACAGTCCACGGAGCTATCACGTTATCGGGGAGGGAGGGGTGTTCACACCTCGCCTGGAGTAGTCAGTCTGGGCTAGACTCTCTTGGTGGTTGGACGTATTCCTGACAAGACGTGCCTAACTCTCCCTTATTGGCCCTTGTTGGAAGATCGTCTCTGTCACTTTCTTGTTGGTTCTGTAGAACTCTGTTCACAGAACATTGTCTAGACTTAGTGATTTTCGACAATGTACTGAGGTTGTGTGTCGCATAGACACTCTGAGCAACTCAGGTTTTGAGCTGTATCTTCTGACCTAACTTGTACTGGTATCTGTGTACCGTCACAGTCAGGGATTTTCTTATGCTGAACTTAGATTCAGTAGTATGGGAGTTTTGTGACTTTTAAGGAGGATCTGCTGATGGTCCCTACTTAGTGTCATTATATTATCTCCTTGATCCTGATTTTGTGTCACAGTAGCTTGTTATATTGCTATTGGGCTTAGCAGTCGTTTTATTGTTCAAGCAAGCTGTTCTGATTGCCAGGTTGGTCAAGAAGTTAATGGATGTGAGGACTTTGTCAGTCACTGGTTTAAGTCTAGTCGAGTCTTGAGACATAGCGAACTACTTAGAGCACTTACACACATACACACAAACTTATTTGTATATATATGTATTATTAAATGTTAATGTACCAGACGGTACTTAAGACGTATAAATGTGATATGTGCCTTCAGCACAATATACTACTTTACACGAGAGAAGTGATTATTATTATTTTGATTTTGATTAATTTAATTTACTTTGATCTTATGCCTCTAGACTTTGTTATTAATAAATTTATTAAATTTTAATTTCTCTAGTTAGTAGCGTACCAGTTGTAATCCTGAAGCACTAATAATTCTTATTGAATTCTAAGGGATAATTGGACCAGGATACTGACTACTTGTTACAAAAACCCAGTAACAGGCTGGATGCTAGAAGGGCAGTCCTTTCTAGTATTCACTGGAGATCTCTATGCTTATTAGACATTGCGTTTTTTGTAACAAATGGGGCCCTGTCTAAGATGCTTTTGATCCAAGGTGTTGGAGGAATTGTCCAGTATGACATACTAGTAACTATGGTCAAACACTCTGAGTACTTTCCTAATCTAAAGACTTTGAGTTTAAACTTGTACAACATAATATGTGGATGTATGTACTTGACTGAGTCTCTTGATCCAAGGAGATGGAAATACTGTTTATGAGCTCTAGCTCTAAGACAACCAACACTAAAAATTCCTATTAGGATTATAGTTTCCCATAATCACTCTCTTGTAGTGCATTTATTTTCGTGATGTATGTCAAAGTGAAACAGTTAATTGATACTCTGACTTCGTTGAAGTTGAGAACCTTAAAACTTCAAACGTGTTGGCGAGTATGTGACGTATAACAGGAATTACACCACAGAAACTGTCTGAGCGTTAAAGATATATTGTTTCCTGCTCATGCAGAGATGTCTGATTATGATTCAGACACAGAAAGCCTAGTGTCACAATTAGGAAGTATGACTCTATTTGATGACATAGAAGAGAGAGCAACTACAGCAGAAATGTCTAAGCCTAGTGTACCTCCGCTCACACCTTCCCTCCTAACTAACACAATAGTACAGAGTGTAGTTGGTAGTATGACTCAGCCTCATACTAGTACTGTGTATGCTACACCTGTATCTACTTATCCTAGACCAGATCTAGACTCTCTAGGGATGGCTGGACTAGGTGCCCGACCTAAGGACCGTCCAGACTCATTCGTTAGATTCCTTACTCCTCCTTTACCCACTGGTCCTATCTCTCAGGAACAATTTGAGAGGATGGAATGCCTCATTAAGTTGCAGACTGCACAAATAGAGACACAGAGGAAATTGAACAAAGATTTCCAGAGAGAAAGTGTTCGTCTTGGAAGACAACAGACTGATAGATCTGACAAAGTTGATAAGCCTGTTAGTACAACACAGGACACATTTAATGTGCAGAAAGCTGCCTCAATGGTTCCTAATTTTTTTGAGAGTGACTTTGACATCTATTTTGATGTGTTTGAGAACCAGGCACGTGCTATGAACTGGCCACATAAGCACTGGGCTACCTTGTTGCACACAGCTTTGACAGGAAGAGCTTAAACTTGTACTGCTGCTTTACCATTTGCCAAGTACATTAGTTATGATGCTGTCAAGCAAATTATTCTAGAGGCATATAACTTGTTACCTGTAAGTTATCAACGTGCATTTCGTGCATTACAAAGACAACAAGATGAAACTTGTGTAGAGTTTGCTCGTGAGAAAAAAGTTGCATTTGAGAGATGGTGTAGAGCAGCTAAGTGCAATAACTGTGACAGTCTAGTTCAGTTACTATATGAAGAGTTTAACAACTGCATGTCTGCTGATATATAAGAATATCTGATCGATCATACTTCCTCAGATATTCTCGAAACTGCAGCATTAGCAGACAATTATGAGATTTCTCACAAACTTGTACGTACTAAAACACAGAGAAACAAGATAACTAAAAGTTGCCCTAGAAGTGGGCAACCTAAATCAGCTGCTCAGTGCCGGCCTGATGTACCTGCTACTGTAACTTCTCGTACCTTTACCAGGAAAACTCACAATCCTGAATCTGTCTCTGTGGTTAGACAGAAGTCTAATATGGAGAAGAAAAAAGTTAAATGTACCTATTGTAACAGAAAAGGACATGCTAGAGAGTATTGCTATAAGTTAGAAAGAGATATGAGAGACGGTCATGCGGCTGGCCCCCCCCCCCACACAAGACGTATCCTCTTCCGTGCAACAAAGGCACCAAAATCCTAGTAATACCTCTGATCCTACTGTTTTAGATAATATTACTCAGAATAGATGACTAGCATCAGAAAGTGTATCTGACGAAAAAATTCATTCAGCAATAAGTCCTTACTTATCGAGAGGTAAAGTAGGACTTGACGAATCACAACTGAGATGATTACTTTCAGAGACACTGGCAGTTATCTCACGTTATTAAGAGATGATGTACTGCCCATAACTGATAATACCTATATCAAGATAGATGTATTGTTAGAAGCCTATGGAGGGGCTGTTACAAAAGTGAATCTGCACAAAGCTAACATTGAAACAAGCTATTATACTGTTTATATTTCAGTAGGTATATCCTGTGGTGTATTTCCATCAGTCAGTGGACTTGTTGATAAGGAACGATATCCTTCATGCTGGTATATGTAAGGAACCACTTGTGATTGATAATACCACTGATGATAATTATGCCATTGAAGCTTGTAGAGAGAAGCCTATTTTATTTCCTCTCAGCGCAATTACTAGAGCTATGTCAAAGATACAACAACCATCCTTGTCTCCTGTTGAGTTAGTGGATGACAATAATTTGGGCTTGAATATGTTGGTTAGTGAAGCTCTGTGCCCAGGATCATTAACACTGACTCCCACCAGTCATCAACCTAGTCAGGTCACAACTGACGTTAAATTTCTAACTCATGATGATTTAATCAAGGAGCAGTTTGTTGATCAGTCACTGGAAAGACTGAGAGATATAGCAGTTACTGAGAGTGAAGCAAAGGATTTCGATAATTGTTACTGTTATAGTAATGGCGTACTGACGGAGAAAAATACATTTACCAGCTAAGTTTTTAGTTTAAATACAGAGAAAACTTAGCTTAGAAAGACAGCTCATTGCCTGCACAGCCGCACCTGCAGACGAGGTCTTGAGAAGCTGTCGAAGATCACTTCTCAATCGGCTGAAATGAATTATATTTTTTAAGAATATAAATTACCCCTAGGGGGTGTTATGTCAGCATATTTCACTCCCTGATTGCTGACTTATGTACTTGTGTGGACTCAAAAGTCCGCACCTCACTGCCGACTATAGGTTGATTACAAACTCCTTGCGACTCAGAAACTGCGCAGTCCCCCATACTACAAGAAATCTATAACCCACCTTGTTCTTGTAGCGTGAGCTATGGTGTTCTTCACACCCTCGACAGGTATCGGTGACTTGATAGAAGCTGAAGTGTCCTTGGATGTCCACGTCTTCCATAGTCTAGGAATACGCACACTGGTACACTATGTTCCACAAGATTTGTCTTTATTGTTCACAATCTTATCACTAAAGAAGCTGATCACACTTCTCTGTAAGTGTTTATTGTGTTTTGTGAGACACTTTGTTCACACTAACGCACGGATCAGTGTTCTTTGTTGGTTATCCTGGCGTCAGTGTGACTCTCAGTAGAGTCAAAAGTAATCTGAAGATCCACAGCGCCTACACCGTCACTGCCCCTAGCACATAAAGGAAAAGCTGACCCAGTACTTTTGCTTCCTTGCCACTTCCTCCATGAAGCAAAGCAGAATGTTTGATTCTTGCTGTCTTAAGCATAGACAACAATTTACACTATCTTTACTATGGTAATAAAGTGGGAGCAGGATTTTCCTTAATTGTCCTGCTAAGGTAAGAGATGGACTGTCTTTTATTAAAATACACTTTGCAACACTGGACTACAAGGAGCGTCGGTCGCTTGACCACGTCGCATACTGGTACTGCACCTGGGATCAATTGCTTGTTGTAGCAGTAAACAAGATGCTTGCCCCTTCTGAGAGGGCTGGGCCCCTCAGGGCTGAAAGGGGCTGAAAGGGGCTGAAGGGGGCTGATACCCCCCTCCTGGAGAAAATTTCTCCACACTGGGGGGCGGCGGAGGTTCGCTGCAGGTGAACTATTCATCACTTAACATTAATTTGATTTTCTCACTCGCCACCACTGCTGCTTGTCTTTTCTGAACAGCTTTAGTCTGTGTGGTTTCTGGAGAATCACTAATTTTGTTTTCAACACTGTGTAATTCTAACGGCACTAGTTTATTTATTGTCCGCTTATTCACTACACCTTTGCTTAAAACATCAACTGTCCTGATGATTCCATTTGCATCAGGATATATGGTCACAATTTTTCCAAGTGGCCATTGGGACCTCGGACCATCATTGTCAATAATCACTATGTCACCAGTTCTTAAGGACTTATGATTTTCAGGAACACCAGCTCCATAGAAGTGTTCTCTCAATGAGGTGAGATAGTCTTCTCGCCAAATTTTCTCCCAACGTTCAATCACTTTATTAAGGTGTTTGAATTTACGTCTGAGTTGCTCAGGTTCGAAATAAGTAGGATCCTCTATGATTTCTTTATCATTCATGGGAGGAACAGGTTCGAGCCTTCTGCCATGGAGTAAATGAGATGGACTTAACACTTCTAAATTGTCCAGATCATCGGTAACATAAGTTAGAGGTCTGTTGTTGACTCTATTTTCTATTTCAGTCACAACTGTACGGAATTCTTCTAAGTCGATTCTCTGACGATGAAGAGTCTTCCTTAAACAACGTTTTACAATGCCGATCATTCTTTCATAAAATCCGCCGTGCCATGGAGATTTAGGAGGAATGTATCTCCAACGACAACTGCGTTGATTCAGCATCTGTTGTACTTCTGGTTGATCAAAGATCTTGCTTATATAAGCAGCACCAGCAACAAAGTTCGTTGCATTGTCTGAAATCATCAGTCTGGGACATGCCCTTCTGGCTGCAAACCTTCTGAATAATTTGATAAAGGTTTCAGCAGACATGTCAGTGGCTACTTCTAGATGTACTGCTCTAGTTGTAGCACAAGTGAACAAACAGATGTACACCTTGATGGGAACTTTGTCAACTGTTTTGGTTAAAATTATTGGTCCAGTGTAATCTACACCTGTCACCTCAAATGGAGTGATATGACAAACTCTTTCAGAGGGATATGGAGGTGGACCTGGATACTGACATACTCGCATATCGTAGTGACGACAAGTAATACAGTCCTTTATTTGTTTTTTCACACTTTGTCGACCTTGAGGTATCCAGTAGGATTGTCGTATATGACAAAGTGTGTCAGCTACCCCACCATGTAACACGTTACTGTGGGCGTTTTGCACAATCAGTTTTGTTAGCCAATGATTCTTGGGGATCAATATTGGATGTATGGCTTCTTTAGGTAGTGAAGAATTATGAATTCTTCCTCGACATCTTATAATCTTTTCTGAGTCGAGATAAAGTCCTAAAGAATTAATCATAACAGGTTTCTTTGGGGATTTATCTTGTGTTTCCAGAAATTTATATTCTGTAGAGAAAACATCTTTCTGTATTAGTTTCACCCAGTATTTAATGGGTTCAAGACATTCATAATCAGGTTTTATTCCTTTAATGAATTTAAAGACAAGAGCTGTAACTCTTAAGAGTTTACCCAAAGATGAGTATTTAGATCCATCAATGACTATTTCTGTTGTGTCTGCAGTATTTACACAACTTATTTCTGCTGTGTTCAAGCAGACTGTTTCTTCTGGCATAATGTGAGCTTTTTGCTGAGGCCAGTTATTTTCATTAGAGAGCCAGTTCGGTCCGTGGAGCCATAATTTATTATCCACAAATTTCTTGAGTGGGACACCACGTGACAACATGTCAGCTGGATTCTCTTGGGTAGAGACGTGGAGAAAGAGATAATCTCTCTGCATCTCTTTTATTTCTGCTACTCTGTTCTGTACATAGACCAACTTACTCTTATTATTTCTTAACCACTGGAGAACTGCTTCATTATCACTCCAGATCACGGTTTTTTCAATAGTGAGATGATCAAGTACTTTGTTGAGATAGACAGCTAATTTTGTACCTACATAGAGTGCTGTCAGTTCCAATTGTGGTACTGTTCTGACCTTCAAGGGTGCTACCCTGGCCTTTGAAGTAATTAGTGTACTTCCTTCAGCATTACTCATGTAAGCTACAGCGCCATAACCTCTGGTTGACGCATCACAGAACACATGTAATGTGTACTTGTTTCCCTCTTGACCTATTTGTCTGGGAAATTTAATTTGATGAAGTTGTTTAAACTCCTTGGATATTTCATCCCATGCTTGACTCATTTCTAGAGGCAAGTTCTCATCCCATCCAATTTTGAGCTTCCATGCATCTTGCATAAGCATTTTACCTTTTATGGTAATTGGTGAGACGAGTCCTAGAGGATCAAAACATTGTGATACCTCTGACAGTAAACTACGTTTAGTGAGTGTACTGCATGATTTATTGTTTATCCTTTTGAGACTCAAAGTATCTTCCTGTGTGTTCCAATTAAGTCCCAGCATATTGTTGCAATCAGGAATTTCAGTTTCAGGGAAATCTTCTTTGATAAGTTCCCTTAATTGCTTTGAATTAGTATTCCACATCCTTAGAGGCATATTTGCTTCTTTCATCTCCTTGTTAGCTTCTCTGTATAAGGATTTCAAATCCTCCTCTTTATTCACAGTACCTTGAAGATTGTCCACATAGAAACTTTTCTTTAAGATTTCTTTGAAGGGACTTTCAGATTTCTTCAAATGTGTATTTAGAGTAGCTTCTAGTAAGAATGGAGAGGATGTTGCACCAAATAATACTGATTTGAAACGATAAGTTTTCACAGGACTTTGAGGATCATGTGGATTTTCAGGCCACAAGAATCGAGTATAATCTCTATCTATTTCTTGTAGTCCTACTCTTAAGAAAGCTTTGGAAATATCAGCCGTGTAGGCATATGGGTTTGTGCGAAATTTCATAAGCACGTCTCCAAGCTTCTCAGTTAGTGAGGGTCCGGTCATCAGACAGTCATTAAGACTTGCTACATCTTTATTTGCACGTGCGCTGCAATTATATACAACACGTAGTGGAGTGGTTTCAGAATCTTTTCTGACTCCATGGTGCGGGAGATAATGAGCTTCTGTCTTCAACTTATCTTCGACTACTTCCTCAATGAATTTATTGTCCAACTGTTCTTGTATGATATTATCATAGACAGTCAGTAGCTCTGGATTCTTCCTGAGCTCATGTATTTGTGCTTTCATTTGTCCGAAAGCCATGCGATAATTGCTAGGCAGATGTGGTGGATTTAATTTCCATGGTAACCTAACCCAATACTGTCCATCTTTATATTTGACAGTGTCCAAATATTGGTTATAAGTCTGAGACTCTTGTGGGCTTGGTTTATTTACATCAATACCTATCGCATCTAAATCCCACAACTTATCAACTGGTTCATTCATTTCTTCCAGTAATGATAATTTTTGCTGTGGTACATGATCAGCGGTTATTCTCGTAACTAGTACATTTTCCACTGAATCAATATCAGCTTCTTTCCCACTTTGAGAGGGAATGGGACCACATATCATGTGGCCTCCTGCTGTTTTCAGCAAGTGAACATCATGTTTACTTACTATATTTTGCACAAAACAGTGATAATAATCACTTCCAATGATTAAATCAATTGGACTAATAGTGTCCGTCTGTATGTCAGGACAGGCTAACTTGACCTTAGCTGCTTTCAGTGCTGCAACTGTTTCTTTTAATCCCTGGATCTGCACAGACTTAGGCAAATCATCTACTACCACAGCTTCTACTGTCTTTTTCCTGTTTCCTAGACCAACAGTGATTCTGGCTAGGTCATATGTCTGTTTACCAGAATTGTGGAAAAAACCAGCTATATCTAACTGTATTTTGGCATAGGGTTGTTTATTCAGTTTCTGCAACACTGTTCTTCTTATGAAGGACCTTTGTGAGCCTTGATCAAATAGTGTTAGCACATTGGTTTTGTGTAATTTATTAGATAACTCAACTCGAGCTATCGGGAGAGCAGTTGCTTTAAACTTATCTCTCACAAATGTTTGCCTTGTGGTATTGATTCTGATTCTGTGGAAGTCTTGAAATTAAGTGATTCTAAATGCCTGTAAGTGTGAAAAACAATGTTTGGGTGGCTTCAAGCTTGATATTAAGACTGCATGTCTAACTCTGGCCTTGTCAGCATCAAAGTAATTGTCTGCTAAGACACGTAAGGCTATTTGATAATTGCCTTTAACCACCGGAAATGACTTAATCAGTTCATAGGGTTCTCCCTTCACAAGACATTTAAGATAATTGAACTTAGCAATCTCATCTATGTCAGTTCGTGAATTTACTATGGATTGAAAACCACTAATGAATTCTTCATAATTATGACCTTGGAAAATAGGTAATGACAATGTAGGTAAGCTTGGTAATGGGACACTTGTTGTTACAGGTGTAACAGGTGTTTGACCACTAGTTACAGTAGGTCTCTGTGACAGAGTTTTGCGGCAGATAGCCTGTACTCCTGTCCACCTTAATTGTTGATTACTAAAAGTATCCAAAACATTTTTAATTTCATCCTCAGATGGATCTGATTCAAGAAATTTATTTTCATAATGTGTATAGTCTGAATTAATTATTTCCAGACGTTGTGTAAGTAATTCAAATTTGACCTCAAGATCATCAAAATCTATGTTTGTATCTTGAGTTAATCCTATACAGACTGTGTTGAGAAATGGTTTAACAGCTAAGTTTATAGTTTAAATATAAGGAAACTTAGTTTAGAAAGACAGCTCTCGTCCACACAGCCGCCCCTGCAGACGAGGTCTTGAGTAGCTGTCTTGATCACTTTTTCAACGGGCTGAAATAAATTATATTATGTAAACAATAAATTACCCCTAGGGGGTGTTATGTCAGCAAATTTCATTCACTGATGGCTGACTTACGTACTTGTGTGGACTCAAAAGTCCGCACCTCACTGCCGACTATAGGTTGATTACAAACTCCTTGCGACTCAAGAACTGCGCAGTCCCCCGTACTACAAGAAATTCGTAACCTACCTTGCTCTTGTAGCGTGGGCAATGGTGTTCTTCACACCTTCGACAGGTATCGGTGACTTGATAGAAGCTGAAGTGTCCTTGGATGTCCACGTCTTCCATAGTCTAGGAATACGCACACTGGTACACTATGTTCCACAAGATTTGTCTTTATTGTTCACAATCTTATCACTAAAGAAGCTGATCACACTTCTCTGTAAGTGTTTATTGTGTTTTGTGAGACACTTTTGTTCACACTAACGCATGGATCAGTGTTCTTTGTTGGTTATCCTGGCGTCAGTGTGACTCTCAGTAGAGTCAAAAGTAATCTGAAGATGTCACAGCGTCTTACACCGTCATTACCCCTAGCACATAAAGGAAAAGCTGACCTAGTACTTTTGCTTCCTTGTCACTTCCTCCATGAAGCAAAGCAGAAAGCTTGATTCTTGCTGTCTTAAGCATAGACAACAATGTACACTATCTTTACCATGGTAATAAAGTGGGAGCAGGATTTTCCTTAATTGTCCTGTTAAGGTAAGAGATGGACTGTCTTTTATTAACCTACATTTTGCAACACTGGGCTGCAAGGAGCGGCGGTCACTTGACCACGTCGCATACTGGTACTGCATCTGGGATCAATTACTTGCTGTAGCAGTAAACAAGATGCTTGCCCCTTCTGAGAGGGCTGGGCCCCTCAGGGCTGAAAGGGGCTGAAGGGGGCTGATACCCCCCTCCTGGAGAAAATTTCTCCACCGACCACCTCCACCACTACAAACCAACACAACACCACCACTACCACAACGAACCAATACACCACCACCACTACCAGCTAAAACACCATTACCAACCAACCCACCACCAGTACCAACCAATACACCACTAACATTACCACCACTACCACCACCAATACCAACCAACACATCACCACCACCATTACCAACCAACCCACCACCAATACCAACCAACACACCACTAACATAAATAACAACAAAAAGGCACAATACCGTGACTGGAACGATACACAAATAACCCGCATATAGAAGAAAGGAGCTTACGACGACGTTTCGGTCCGACTTGGACCGTGTGACTTTATAAATGGTCCAAGTCGGACCGAAACGTCGTCGTAAGTTTCTCTCTTCTATTTACGGGTTATTTATGCACCACTAACATTACCACCACCTCTACCACCACCACTACCAGCCAATACAACACAACCACTACCAACCTACTACTACCACAACTACTACCACTACTTCCACCACCACCACTACCACCACCAATACCAACCAGCACACCATCTTCACCACTACTACTACTACTTCCACCACAACCAATGCCAAACAACATACCATCACCTTCACCACCAACCAACACGCCACCACCACTAAGAGCCCCACCACTACCACAATCACCACCAATACCACCATCACTATAAACTAACACACCACCACCACTACCAACCAACACACCACTACCAACACTATTACCACCACCACTACCACCACTACCACCACTACTGCCACCATCACCACCACTATAAACCAACACACCTCCACCACTACCACCACGAACCAATACACTACCAGCACTGCCAGCTAACACACCATTACCAACCAACACGCCAGCACTGCCACCACCAACACCAACCAGCACACCACCACCACCACTACCAACCAACACACCACTGCCACTACCACCACCATTACCACCAACACTGCCAACTAACATACCACCACCACCACTACCAGCCAACACATCACCGCCATTACCAACCAACACACCACCACCACTACCAACTAACACACCACTACCAACCAACACACCACCACCACTACCACCACCACCACTACAGCCCCAACACTACCAACAAACACACAACCACCACCAGCCAACCCGCCACCACCATTACCAACCACCACACCACCACCACTACCAACTAACACACCACCACCATTATCAACCAACACACCACCACTACCAACTAACACATCACTACCACCACTACCAGCCAACACATCACCATCACTATCACCACCTCTACCAACACCACCACTACCAGCTAACACACCACCCCCATTACCAACCAACACACCACTACCAACTAACACACCACCACCACTACCACCACCACCAGCCAACGCGCCACCACCATTACCAACCAACACACCACCACCACTACCAACTAACACACCACCACCATTATCAACCAAGACACCACCACTACCAACTAACACATCACTACCACCACTATCAGCCAACACATCACCATCACTATCACCCCCTCTACCAACCAACACACCGCCACTACCATCACCACTACCACCACCACTACCAGCTAACACACCATCACCACTACCATCACCACTACCACCACCACTACCACCACCACCACCACCACTACCACCACCACTACCACCACCGCTACCACCACTACCACCACCACCACCACTACCAATATTACAACCACCACTACCACCACCACTACCACCATCACTACCAACTAACACACCATAACTTAGTGTTCAGTATGGGTGCTTCAGTTGTCTCTTTGAGCTGCACTTAACATCATCTTAATATTCACTGCATCCTCCACACACCTCCTCTCTTATTTTCTAATTATTACTTGTGCTAATGACCCAGTTAATAATAGTGCTAATGACCCAGTTAATAATAGTGCTAATGACCCACTTACTACTAGTGATAATGACCCAGTAAGTAATAATGGTAACGACCCAGTTAATAATGGTAACTTCTAATTAATTATAATGCTAATAACCCAGTTATTATTAGTGATTTTGACCAGTTAAAAATAGTGGTAATGATCCAGTTAAAAATAGTCATGACCATCTTACCACATTCGCCACACAGTCGACGTGGCAAGGCCTAAATTTAACTTCGAATAATAATAATATTAATGACATTAAAATAATAATAATAATAATAATAATAATAATAATATTAATATTATTATTATTATGTTCATTGGGAATTGCTAAATCCGTATGGGTAATTCAACATCTTTAAATTAGAGGGATTCTGTAGTGTTGGAATGCATGTGACGACTGAAGGCATGCGAAAGCATGACTAAAAACATGCTGATATGATTGAAGGCATGCGAGAACATGACTAACATGTTCATGTGACGATTGAAGGCGTGTGAGAGCATGACTAACATGTTCGTATGACGATTGAAGGCGTGTGAGAGCATGACTAACATGTTCGTATGACGATTGAAGGCGTGTGAGAGCATGGCTAACAACATGTTCATGTTACTTAAGGAAAGGAGAGCATAATTAACAACATGCTCATGTGATTGAAGGCATGCGAGAGCATAACTAACAACATGCTCACTGGATACCAGAGGGACACACTCTCCGCATCAGAGAAAAGCAGATTCATTAATAATTCTAATTGACTCCATCACACACTGAAGAACAAAAGGCACAATACTTTGACTGAACTATTCACAAATAATCCGCACATACAAAAGTGAAATTTATGACAACGTTCCGGTCCGACTCGGCCGGAAACGCTGTCATAAGTATGTCTCTTACGTGCGAGTTATTTGTGTATCGGACACTGAATTGGTAAGTTAGTCATGGAAATTACCCTGAAGGAGTCTACCTGAATAATGAAACTGTGTAGTATCTGTGTCTAGCAGTTTCAATATTAAGAGAAGTGAGTGATGAATCTCAGTGTCAGAGGAACGCAGTTAGAAGCCTGAGTAGATACATCACCCACTGTGATACATGAACGTAGGTAAGCATATTTACGTATTAACTTGCGATCAGCTCACACACTGAGGTCCGGGGGTCAATCCCCGGTACGGACTGGAAACATTAGGATGTGTTTCCATAAGATATCTGTTGTCCATGATCACCCATTAGTAAAATAGGTACCTGGGTGCTAGGTGACTTGTGTGGGTTGCATCCTATAACAAAATTCGCCTTTTTTGCCCGAAATGCTCTGCATAACAAGGGACTTTCCATATAGTACTATGTCATTGATACCAGCTAGATCTGTATACCTTCTACATGTAATTGTAGAAATAAAGATATTATTATTATTATTATTATAATTATTATTATTATTATTATTATTATTATTAATGTGAACAGACTGATGTTGTAGTAGCTAGGCTTAGGCTTGACTACAAATACTTCTGGCAGTTTGGCAAACACAGACATTACAGATCTATATGCAAGGTGGTAAGTCTTATGGTCACTTCCTTGAACACTTTGTGCTTGATTATCCACTTACTGATAAAGATGCAGACAGACTACGTAAAAACCAGTGATATGTCAAAATATTTTGACAAGTCTGACAGCTTTATTAGGATTAAAGCTACACCAAGATCACTAAGGATGCATGTCACACGTGCACCACTTATCAAGGACACATTAATCCTTAAAGTATACTCAAAGTGGATACATACTAAGATGTGGATGTATACTAACATACAATATCATCGGTATCTTCTGACATTCTGGTATAATCAGTAGCGTCTAATTTTCTAGTATCATCAGTAACGTCTAACATTCAAATATCATCAGTAGCGTCTAGCAATCTGGTATCATCAGTAGCGTCTGTCATTCTAGTATCATCAATAGGGTCTGTCATTCTAGTATCATCAGTAGCTACTAACATTCTAGTATTATCACTGGCTACTAATATTCTAGTATTATCAGTAGCATCTAACTTTCTATTGTCATCAGTAGCTACTAAAATTCTAGTATCATCAGCAGCGTCTAAC